>NC_133656.1:121116894-121420643 GCF_009905375.1 Apium graveolens | reverse complement strand
CTCGTTGTTGAAAGGGGGTGTTTTTACTAGATATTTCTAATCCTAACATGAAAGATGAATTTGAATTTTTTGATAATTTTTTCATATGATTAAAATAGAGATATCTTAACATCCATACGGTTTGATCGTGGAAAAATCATTTTTAAAATTTATCTTTTTAAATCGGGAACGAGTCTCGTTGGAGAAAGGATACTTTTACTATATTTTTCTAATCCTGACATGCAAGATCAATATGAAATTTTTTGACAATTTTTCTTATGGTTAAATAGATATATCTTAACATCCGTATAGTTTGATCGTCAAAAAAATCATTTTAAAAATCAGTCTTGTAAATCGGGAACAAGTCTCCTTGTTATTTGCTTTTACTAGATTTTTCTAATCTTGACATGTGAGATGAATTTGAAATTTTTTAGATAATTTTTCATAGGGTTAAAATAGATTATCTTAACATCCATACGGTACGATCTTCGGAAAATCATTTTAAAAATTAATCTGTAAATCGGGAACGAGTCTCGTTGTTGGGAGGGGTACTTTTACTAGATTATTCTAATCCTTACATGCAAGATGAATTTGAAATTTTTTGATAATTTTTTCTTATGGTTAAAATAGATATATCTTACATCCGTATTTTTGATCGTCGGAAAAATTATTTTAAAAATTAATCATGTAAATCGGGAATGAGTCTCGTTGTAGAAAGGGTGTTTTTACTAGATTTTTCTAATACTAACAGCAAGATGAATTTGAATTTTTTTGATAATTTTTTCATATGGTTAAAATAGAGCTATCTTAACATCCGTACGGTTTGATCGTTGGAAAAATCATTTTTAAAATTTATCTTTTAAATTGGGAACGAGTCTCGTTGGAGAAAGTTTACTTTTACTAGATTTTTCAAATCCTGACATGCAAGATCAATTTGAAATTTTTGATAAATTTTTCTTACGGTTAAATAGATATATCTTAACATTCGTACGGTTTGATCGTCAAAAAAATCATTTTAAAAATCAGTCGTAAATCAGGAACAAGTCTCCTTGTTATTTGCTTTTACTAGATTTTTCTAATCTTGACATGCGAGATGAATTTGAAATTTCATGATAATTTTTTCATATAGTTAAAATAGATATATCTTAACATCCGTACGGTTCGATCATCAGAAAAATCATTTTAAAAATTAATCATGTAAATCGGGAATGATTCTCGTTGTTGAAAGGGTGTTTTTACTAGATATTTCTAATCCTAACATGAAAGATGAATTTGAATTTTTTTGATAATTTTTTCATATGATTAAAATAGAGATATCTTAACATCCATACGGTTTGATCGTGGAAAAATGATTTTTAAAATTTATCTTTTTAAATCGGGAACGAGTCTCGTTGGAGAAAGGATACTTTTACTATATTTTTCTAATCCTGACATGCAAGATCAATATGAAATTTTTGACAAATTTTTCTTATGGTTAAAATAGATATATCTTAACATCCGTATAGTTTGATCGTCAAAAAATCATTTTAAAAATCAGTCTTGTAAATCGGGAACAAGTCTCCTTGTTATTTGCTTTTACTAGATTTTTCTAATCTTGACATGTGAGATGAATTTGAAATTTTTTGATAATTTTTTCATAGGGTTAAAATAGATATATCTTAACATCCATACGGTACGATCTTCGGAAAAATCATTTTAAAAATTAATCTTGTAAATCAGGAACGAGTCTCGTTGTTGGGAGGGGTACTTTTACTAGATTATTGTAATCTTTACATGCAAGATGAATTTGAAATTTTTTGATAATTTTTTCTTATGGTTAAAAATAGATATATCTTAACATCCGTATTTTTGATCGTCGGAAAAATTATTTTAAAAATTAATCATGTAAATCGGGAATGAGTCTCGTTGTAGAAAGGGTGTTTTACTAGATTTTTCTAATACTAACATGCAAGATGAATTTGAATTTTTTTGATAATTTTTTCATATGGTTAAAATAGAGCTATCTTAACATCCGTACGGTTTGATCGTTGGAAAAATCATTTTTAAAATTTATCTTTTAAATTGGGAACGAGTCTGGTTGGAGAAAGTTTACTTTTACTAGATTTTTCAAATCCTGACATGCAAGATCAATTTGAAATTTTTTGATAAATTTTTTCTTACGGTTAAATAGATATATTTTAACATCGTACGGTTTGATCGTCAAAAAATCATTTTAAAAATCAGTCTTGTAAATGGGAACAAGTCTCCTTGTTATTTGCTTTTACTAGATTTTTCTAATCTTGACATGCGAGATGAATTTGAAATTTTTTGATAATTTTTTCTTATGGTTAAAAATAGATATATCTTAACATCCGTATTGTTTGATTATCGGAAAAATTATTTTAAAAATTAATCATGTAAATCGGAAATGAGTCTCGTTGTAGAAAGGGTGCTTTTACTAGATTTTCTAATACTAACATGTAAGATGAATTTGAATTTTTTGATAATTTTTTCATATGGTTAAAATAAGGCTATCTTAACATCCATACGGTTTGATCGTTGGAAAAATCATTTTTAAAATTTATCTTTTAAATTGGGAACGAGTCTCGTTGGAGAAAGTTTACTTTTACTAGATTTTTCAAATCCTGACATGCAAGATCAATTTGAAATTTTTTGATAATATTTCTTATAGTTAAATAGATATATCTTAACATTCGTACGATTTGATCGTCAAAAAAATCATTTTAAAAATCAGTCTTGTAAATCGGGAACAAGTCTCCTTGTTATTTGTTTTTGCTAGATTTTTCTAATCTTGACATGCGAGATGAATTTGAAATTTTTGATAATTTTTTCATATAGTTAAAATAGATATCTTAACATTGTACGGTTCGATCATCGGAAAAATTTTAAAAATTAATCATGTAAATCGGGAATGATTCTCGTTTTACAAAGGGTGTTTTTACTAGATATTTCTAATCCTAACATGAAAGATGAATTTGAATTTTTTTGATAATTTTTTCATATGATTAAAATAGAGATATCTTAACATCCATACGGTTTGATCGTCGGAAAAATCATTTTTAAAATTTATCTTTTTAAATCGGGAACGAGTCTCGTTGGAGAAAGGATACTTTTACTATATTTTTTAATCCTGACATGCAAGATCAATATGAATTTTTTGACAAATTTTTCTTATGGTTAAAATAGATATATCTTAACATCCGCACGGTTTGAACGTCGAAAAAATTATTTTAAAAATCAGTCTTGTAAATCGGGAACAAGTCTCCTTGTTATTTGCTTTTACTAGATTTTTCTAATCTTGACATGCGAGATGAATTTGAAATTTTTTGATAATTTTTCATAGGGTTAAAATAGATATATCTTAACATCCATACGGTACGATCTTCGGAAAAATCATTTTAAAAATAATCTTGTAAATCGGGAACGAGTCTCGTTGTTGGGAGGAGTACTTTTACTAAATTATTCTAACCTTACATGCAAGATGAATTTGAAATTTTTTGATAATTTTTTCTTATGGTTAAAATAGATATATCTTAACATCCGTATTGTTTGATCGTCGGAAAAATTATTTAAAAATTAATCATGTAAATCGGGAATGAGTCTCGTTGTAGAAAGGGTGCTTTTACTAGATTTTTCTAATACTAACATGTAAGATGAATTTGAACTTTTTTGATAATTTTTCATATGGTTAAAATAAGGCTATCTTAATATCCGTACGGTTTGATCGTTGGAAAATCATTTTTAAAATTTATCTTTTAAATTGGGAACGAGTCTCGTGGAGAAAGTTTACTTTTACTAGATTGTTCAAATCCTGACATGCAAGATCAATTTGAAATTTTTTGATAAATTTTTCTTACGGTTAAATAGATATATCTTAACATTCGTTACGGTTTTGATCGTCAAAAAAATCATTTTAAAAATCAGTCTTGTAAATCGGGTACAAGTCTCCTTATTATTTGCTTTTACTAGATTTTTCTAATCTTGACATGCGAGATGAATTTGAAATTTTTTGATAATTTTTTCATATAGTTAAAATAGATATATCTTAACATCCGTATGGTTCGATCATCGGAAAAATCATTTTAAAAATTAATCATGTAAAATCGGGAATGATTCTCGTTGTAGAAAGGGTGTTTTTACTAGATATTTCTAATCCTACATGAAAGATGAATTTGAATTTTTTTGATAATTTTTTCATATGATTAAAATAGAGATATCTTAACATCCATACGGTTTGATCGTCAGAAAAATCATTTTTAAAATTTATCTTTTAAATCGGGAACGAGTCTCGTTGGAGAAAGGATACTTTTACTATATTTTTCTAATCCTGACATGCAAGATCAATATGAAATTTATTGACAAATTTTTCTTATGATTAAAATAGATATATCTTAACATCCGTATGGTTTGATCGTCAAAAAAATCATTTTAAAAATCAGTCTTGTAAATCGGGAACAAGTCTCCTTGTTATTTGCTTTTACTAGATTTTTCTAATCTTGACATGCGAGATGAATTTGAAATTTTTGATAATTTTTTCATAGGGTTAAAATAGATATATCTTAACATCCATACGGTACGATCTTCGGAAAAATCATTTTAAAAATTAATCTTGTAAATCGAGAATGAGTCTCGTTGTTGGGAGGGGTACTTTACTAGATTATTCTAATCCTGACATGTAAGATGAATTTGAAATTTTCGATAATTTTTTATTATGGTTAAAAATAGATAATCTTAACATCCGTATTTTTGATCATCGGAAAAAATTATTTAAAAATTAATCATGTAAATCGGGAATGAGTCTGGTTGTAGAAAGGGTGCTTTTACTAGATTTTTCTTAATACTAGCATGCAAGATGAATTTGAAATTTTTGATAATTTTTCATATGGTTAAAATAGAGCTATCTTAACATCCGTACGGTTTGATCGTTGGAAAAATCATTTTAAAAATTAGTCTTGTAAATCGGGAACAAGTCTCCTTGTTATTTGTTTTTACTAAATTTTTCTAATCTTGACATGCGAGATGAATTTGTAATTTTTTGATAATTTTTTTCATATGGTTAAAATAGATATATCTTAACATCCATACATACGATCTTCAGAAAAATCATTTTTAAAAATTAATCTTGTAAATCGGGAACGAGTCTCGGTTGGTTGGGAGGGGGTACTTTTACTAGATTATTCTAATCCTGACATGCAAGATGAATTTGAAATTTTTGATAATTTTTTCTTATGGTTAAAAATAGATATATTCTTAACATCCATATTGTTTGATTGTCGGAAAAATTATTTTAAAAATTATCATGTAAATCGAAATGAGTCTCGTTGTAGAAAGGGTGCTTTTACTAGATTTTTCTAATACTAACATGTAAGATGAATTTGAATTTTTTGATAATTTTTTCATATGGTTAAAATAAGGCTATCTTAACATCCGTACGGTTTGATCGTTGGAAAAATCATTTTTAAAATTAATCTTTAAAATTGGGAACGAGTCTCGTTGGAGAAAGTTTACTTTTACTAGATTTTTCAAATCCTGACATGCAAGATCAATTTGAAATTTTTTGATAAATTTTCTTATAGTTAATAGATATATCTTAACATTCGTACGATTTGATCGTCAAAAAAAATCATTTTAAAAATCAGTCTTGTAAATCGGGAACAAGTCTCCTTGTTATTTGTTTTGCTAGATTTTTCTAATCTTGACATGCGAGATGAATTTGAAATTTTTTGATAATTTTTTCATATAGTTAAAATAGATATCTTAACATCCGTACGGTTCGATCATCGGAAAAATCATTTTAAAAATTAATCATGTAAATCGGGAATGATTCTCGTTTTACAAAGGGTGTTTTACTAGATATTTCTAATCCTAACATGAAAGATGAATTTGAATTTTTTGATAATTTTTTCATATGATTAAAATAGAGATATCTTAACATCCATACGGTTTGATCGTGCGGAAAAATCAATTTTAAAATTTATCTTTTTAAATCGGGAACGAGTCTCGTTGGAGAAAGGATACTTTTACTATATTTTTTAATCCTGACATGCAAGATCAATATGAAATTTTTTGACAAATTTTTCTTATGGTTAAAATAGATAATCTTAACATCCGCACGGTTTTGAACGTCGAAAAAATTATTTTAAAAATCAGTCTTGTAAATCGGGGAACAAGTCTCCTTGTTATTTGCTTTACTAGATTTTTCTAATCTTGACATGAGAGATGAATTTGAAATTTTTGATAATTTTTTCATAGGGTTAAAATAGATATATCTTAACATCCATACGGTAACGATCTTCGGAAAAAATCATTTAAAAATTAATCTTGTAAATCGGGAACGAGTCTCGTTGTTGGGAGGAGTACTTTTACTAAATTATTCTAATCCTTACATGCAAGATGAATTTGAAATTTTTGATAATTTTTTCTTATGGTTAAATAGATATATCTTAACATCCGTATTGTTTGATCGTCGGAAAAAATTATTTAAAAATTAATCATGGTAAATCAGGAATGAGTCTCGTTGTAGAAAGGGTGCTTTTACTAGATTTTTCTAATACTAACATGTAAGATGAATTTGAATTTTTTTGATAATTTTTTCATATGGTTAAAATAAGGCTATCTTAACATCTGTACGGTTTGATCGTTGGAAAAATCATTTTTAAAATTTATCTTTTAAATTGGGAACGAGTCTCGTTGGAGAAAGTTTACTTTTACTAGATTTTTCAAATCCTGACATGCAAGATCAATTTGAAATTTTTTGATAAATTTTTCTTATAGTTAAATAGATATATCTTAACATTCGTACGATTTGATCGTCAAAAAAAATCATTTTAAAAATCAGTCTTGTAAATCGGGAACAAGTCTCCTTGTTATTTGTTTTTGCTAGATTTTTCTAATCTTGACATGCGAGATGAATTTGAAATTTTTTGATAATTTTTTCATATAGTTAAAATAGATATCTTAACATCCGTACGGTTCGATCATCGGAAAAATCATTTTAAAAATTAATCATGTAAATCGGGAATGATTCTCGTGTTACAAAGGGTGTTTTTACTAGATATTTCTAATCCTAACATGAAAGATGAATTTGAATTTTTTTGATAATTTTTTCATATGATTAAAGTAGAGATATCTTAACAATCCATACGGTTTGAATCGTCGGAAAAAATCATTTTTAAAATTTATCTTTTTAAATCGGGGAACGAGTCTCGTTGGAGAAAGGATACTTTTACTATATTTTTTTAATCCTGACATGCAAGATCAATATGAAATTTTTTGACAAATTTTTCTTATGGTTAAAATAGATATATCTTAACATCCGCACGGTTTTGAACGTCGAAAAATTATTTTAAAAATCAGTCTTGTAAATCGGGAACAAGTCTCCTTGTTATTTGCTTTTACTAGATTTTTCTAATCTTGACATGCGAGATGAATTTGAAATTTTTTTGATAATTTTTTCATATAGTTAAAATAGATATCTTAACATCCGTACGGTTCGATCATCGGAAAAATCATTTTAAAAATTAATCATGTAAATCGGGAATGATTCTCGTTTTACAAAGGGTGTTTTACTAGATATTTTTAATCCTAACATGAAAGATGAATTTGAATTTTTTGATAATTTTTTCATATGATTAAAATAGAGATATCTTAACATCCATACGGTTTGATCGTCGGAAAAATCATTTTAAAATTTATCTTTTTAAATCGGGAACGAGTCTCGTTGGAGAAAGGATACTTTTACTATATTTTTTTAATCCTGACATGCAAGATCAATATGAAATTTTTTGACAAATTTTTCTTATGGTTAAAATAGATATATCTTAACATCCGCACGGTTTGAACGTCGAAAAAATTATTTTAAAAATCAGTCTTGTAAATCGGGAACAAGTCTCCTTGTTATTTGCTTTTACTAGATTTTTCTAATCTTGACATGCGAGATGAATTTGAAATTTTTTGATAATTTTTTCATAGGGTTAAAATAGATATATCTTAACATCCATACGGTACGATCTTCGGAAAAATCATTTTAAAAATTAATCTTGTAAATCGGGAACGAGTCTCGTTGTTGGGAGGAGTACTTTTACTAAATTATTCTAATCCTTACATGCAAGATGAATTTGAAATTTTTTGATAATTTTTTCTTATGGTTAAAATAGATATATCTTAACATCCGTATTGTTTGATCGTCGGAAAAATTATTTAAAAAATTAATCATGTAAATCGGGAATGAGTCTCGTTGTAGAAAGGGTGCTTTTACTAGATTTTTCTAATACTAACATGTAAGATGAATTTGAATTTTTTTGATAATTTTTTCATATGGTTAAAATAAGGCTATCTTAACATCTGTACGGTTTGATCGTTGGAAAAATCATTTTTAAAATTTATCTTTTAAATTGGGAACGAGTCTCGTTGGAGAAAGTTTACTTTTACTAGATTTTTCAAATCCTGACATGCAAGATCAATTTGAAATTTTTTGATAAATTTTTCTTATAGTTAAATAGATATATCTTAACATTCGTACGATTTGATCGTCAAAAAAAATCATTTTAAAAATCAGTCTTGTAAATCGGGAACAAGTCTCCTTGTTATTTGTTTTTGCTAGATTTTTTCTAATCTTGACATGCGAGATGAATTTGAAATTTTTTGATAATTTTTTCATATAGTTAAAATAGATATCTTAACATCCGTACGGTTCGATCATCGGAAAAATCATTTTAAAAATTAATCATGTAAATCGGGAATGATTCTCGTTTTACAAAGGGTGTTTTTACTAGATATTTCTAATCCTAACATGAAAGATGAATTTGAATTTTTTTGATAATTTTTTCATATGATTAAAATAGAGATATCTTAACATCCATACGGTTTGATCGTCGGAAAAAATCATTTTAAAATTTATCTTTTTAAATCGGGAACGAGTCTCGTTGGAGAAAGGATACTTTTACTATATTTTTTTAATCCTGACATGCAAGATCAATATGAAATTTTTGACAAATTTTTCTTATGGTTAAAATAGATATATCTTAACATCCGCACGGTTTGAACGTCGAAAAAATTATTTTAAAAATCAGTCTTGTAAATCGGGAACAAGTCTCCTTGTTATTGCTTTTACTAGATTTTTCTAATCTTGACATGCGAGATGAATTTGAAATTTTTTGATAATTTTTCATAGGGTTAAAATAGATATATCTTAACATCCATACGGTACGATCTTCGGAAAAATCATTTTAAAAATTAATCTTGTAAATCGGGAACGAGTCTCGTTGTTGGGAGGAGTACTTTACTAAATTATTCTAATCCTTACATGCAAGATGAATTTGAAATTTTTTGATAATTTTTTCTTATGGTTAAAATAGATATATCTTAACATCCGTATTGTTTGATCGTCGGAAAAATTATTTAAAAATTAATCATGTAAATCGGGAATGAGTCTCGTTGTAGAAAGGGTGGCTTTTACTAGATTTTTCTAATACTAACATGTAAGATGAATTTGAATTTTTTTGATAATTTTTCATATGGTTAAAATAAGGCTCTCTTAACATCCGTATGGTTTGATCGTTGGAAAAATCATTTTTAAAATTTATCTTTTATATTGGGAACGAGTCTCGTTGGAGAAAGTTTACTTTTACTAGATTTTTTCAAATCCTGACATGCAAGATCAATTTGAAATTTTTGATAAATTTTTCTTATAGTTAAATAGATATATCTTAACATTCGTACGATTTGATCGTCAAAAAAATCATTTTAAAAATCAGTCTTGTAAATCGGGAACAAGTCTCCTTGTTATTTGTTTTTGCTAGATTTTTCTAATCTTGACATGCGAGATGAATTTGAAATTTTTTGATAATTTTTTCATATAGTTAAAATAGATATCTTAACATCCGTACGGTTCGATCATCGGAAAAATCATTTTAAAAATTAATCATGTAAATCGGGAATGATTCTTGTTTTACAAAGGGTGTTTTTACTAGATATTTCTAATCCTAACATGAAAGATGAATTTGAATTTTTTTGATAATTTTTCATATGATTAAAATAGAGATATCTTAACATCCATACGGTTTGATCGTCGGAAAAAATCATTTTTAAAATTTATCTTTTTAAATCGGGAACGAGTCTCGTTGGAGAAAGGATACTTTTACTATATTTTTTTAATCCTGACATGCAAAATCAATATGAAATTTTTTGACAAATTTTTCTTATGGTTAAAATAGATATATCTTAACATCCGCACGGTTTGAACGTCGAAAAAATTATTTTAAAAATCAGTCTTGTAAATCGGGAACAAGTCTCCTTGTTATTTGCTTTTACTAGATTTTTCTAATCTTGACATGCGAGATGAATTTGAAATTTTTGATAATTTTTTCATAGGGTTAAAATAGATATATCTTAACATCCATACGGTACGATCTTCGGAAAAATCATTTAAAAATTAATCTTGTAAATCGGGAACGAGTCTTGTTGTTGGGAGGGGTACTTTTACTAGATTATTCTAATCCTTACATGCAAGATGAATTTGAAATTTTTGATAATTTTTTCTTATGGTTAAAATAGATAGATCTTAACATCCGTATTGTTTGATCGTCGGGAAAAATTATTAAAAATTAATCATGTAATCGGGAATGAGTTCTCGTTGTAGAAAGGGTGCTTTTACTAGCTTTTTCTAATACTAACATGTAAGATGAATTTGAATTTTTTGATAATTTTTTCATATGGTTAAAATAAGGCTATCTTAACATCCGTACGGTTTGATCGTTGGAAAATCATTTTAAAATTTATCTTTTAAATTGGGAACGAGTCTCGTTGGAGAAAGTTTACTTTACTAGATTTTTCAAATCCTGACATGCAAGATCAATTTGAAATTTTTTGATAAATTTTTCTTATAGTTAATAGATATATCTTAACATTCGTACGATTTGATCGTCAAAAAAATCATTTTAAAAATCAGTCTTGTAAATCGGGAACAAGTCTCCTTGTTATTTGTTTTTGCTAGATTTTTCTAATCTTGACATGCGAGATGAATTTGAAATTTTTTGATAATTTTTCATATAGTTAAAATAGATATCTTAACATCCGTACGGTTCGATCATCCGGAAAAATCATTTTAAAAATTAATCATGTAAATCGGGAATGATTCTCGTTTTACAAAGGGTGTTTTTAACTAGATATTTCTAATCCTAACATGAAAGATGAATTTGAATTTTTTGATAATTTTTTCATATGATTAAAATAGAGATATCTTAACATCCATACGGTTTGATCGTCGGAAAAAATCATTTTTAAAATTTATCCTTTTAAATCGGGAAACGAGTCTCGTTGGAGAAATGATACTTTTACTATATTTTTTTAATCCTGACATGCAAGATCAATATGAAATTTTTTGACAAATTTTTCTTATGGTTAAAATAGATATATCTTAACTTCCGCACGGTTTGAACGTCGAAAAAATTATTTTAAAAATCAGTCTTGTAAATCGGGAACAAGTCTCCTTGTTATTTGCTTTTACTAGATTTTTCTAATCTTGACATGCGAGATGAATTTGAAATTTTTTGATAATTTTTTCATAGGGTTAAAATAGATATATCTTAACATCCATACGGTACGATCTTCAGAAAAATCATTTTAAAAATTAATCTTGTAAATCGGGAACGAGTCTCGTGTTGGGAGGGGTACTTTTACTAGATTATTCTAATCCTTACATGCAAGATGAATTTGAAATTTTTGATAATTTTTCTTATGGTTAAAATAGATATATCTTAACATCCGTATTGTTTGATCATCGGAAAAAATTATTTAAAAATTAATCATGTAAATCGGGAATGAGTCTCGTTGTAGAAAGGGGTGCTTTTACTAGATTTTCTAATACTAACATGTAAGATGAATTTGAATTTTTTTGATAATTTTTTCATATGGTTAAAATAAGGCTATCTTAACATCCGTACGGTTTGATCGTTGGAAAAATCATTTTTAAAATTTATCTTTTAAATTGGGAACGAGTCTCGTTGGAGAAAGTTTACTTTTACTAGATTTTTCAAATCCTGACATGCAAGATCAATTTGAAATTTTTTGATAAATTTTTCTTACGGTTAAATAGATATATCTTAACATTCGTACGGTTTGATCGTCAAAAAAATCATTTTAAAAATCAGTCTTGTAAATCGGGTACAAGTCTCCTTGTTATTTGCTTTTACTAGATTTTTCTAATCTTTACATGCGAGATGAATTTGAAATTTTTGATAATTTTTTCATATAGTTAAAATAGATATATCTTAACATCCGTACGGTTCGATCATCGGAAAAATCATTTAAAAATTAATCATGTAAATCGGGAATGATTCTCGTTGTAGAAAGGGTGTTTTTACTAGATATTTCTAATCCTAACATGAAAGATGAATTTGAATTTTTTTGATAATTTTTCATATGATTAAAATAGAGATATCTTAACATCCATACGGTTTGATCGTCGGAAAAATCATTTTTAAAATTTATCTTTTTAAATCGGGAACGAGTCTCGTTGGAGAAAGGATACTTTTACTATATTTTTTTAATCCTGACATGCAAGATCAATATGAAATTTTTTGACAAATTTTCTTATGGTTAAAATAGATATATCTTAACATCCGCATCGGTTTGAACGTCGAAAAAATTATTTTAAAAATCAGTCTTGTAAATCGGGAACAAGTCTCCTTGTTATTTGCTTTTACTAGATTTTTCTAATCTTGACATGCGAGATGAATTTGAAATTTTTTGATAATTTTTTCATAGGGTTAAAATAGATATATCTTAACATCCATACGGTACGATCTTCGGAAAAATCATTTTAAAAATTAATCTTGTAAATCGGGAACGAGTCTCGTTGTTGGGAGGGGTACTTTTACTAGATTATTCTAATCCTTACATGCAAGATGAATTTGAAATTTTTTGATAATTTTTTCTTATGGTTAAAATAGATATATCTTAACATCCGTATTGTTTGATCGTCGGAAAAATTATTTAAAAATTAATCATGTAAATCGGGAATGAGTCTCGTTGTAGAAAGGGTGCTTTTACTAGATTTTTCTAATACTAACATGTAAGATGAATTTGAATTTTTTTGATAATTTTTTCATATGGTTAAAATAAGGCTATCTTAACATCCGTACGGTTTGATCGTTGGAAAAATCATTTTTAAATTTTATCTTTTAAATTGGGAACGAGTCTCGTTGGAAAAAGTTTACTTTTACTAGATTTTTCAAATCCTAACATGCAAGATCAATTTGAAATTTTTTGATAAATTTTTCTTATAGTTAAATAGATATATCTTAACATTCGTACGATTTGATCGTCAAAAAAATCATTTTAAAAATCAGTCTTGTAAATCGGGAACAAGTCTCCTTGTTATTGTTTTTGCTAGATTTTTCTAATCTTGACATGCGAGATGAATTTGAAATTTTTTGATAATTTTTTCATATAGTTAAAATAGATATCTTAACATCCGTACGGTTCGATCATCGGAAAAATCATTTTAAAAATTAATCATGTAAATCGGGAATGATTCTCGTTTTACAAAGGGTGTTTTTACTAGATATTTCTAATCCTAACATGAAAGATGAATTTGAATTTTTTTGATAATTTTTTCATATGATTAAAATAGAGATATCTTAACATCCATACGGTTTGATCGTCGGAAAAATCATTTTTAAAATTTATCCTTTTAAATCGGGAACGAGTCTCGTTGGAGAAAGGATACTTTTACTATATTTTTTTAATCCTGACATGCAAGATCAATATGAAATTTTTTGACAAATTTTTCTTATGGTTAAAATAGATATATCTTAACATCCGCACGGTTTGAACGTCGAAAAAATTATTTTAAAAATCAGTCTTGTAAATCGGGAACAAGTCTCCTTGTTATTTGCTTTTACTAGATTTTTCTAATCTTGACATGCGAGATGAATTTGAAATTTTTTGATAATTTTTTCATAGGGTTAAAATAGATATATCTTAACATCCATACGGTACGATCTTCGGAAAAATCATTTTAAAAATTAATCTTGTAAATCGGGAACGAGTCTCGTTGTTCGGAGGGGTACTTTTACTAGATTATTCTAATCCTTACATGCAAGATGAATTTGAAATTTTTTGATAATTTTTTCTTATGGTTAAAATAGATATATCTTAACATCCGTATTGTTTGATCGTCGGAAAAATTATTTAAAAATTAATCATGTAAATCGGGAATGAGTCTCGTTGTAGAAAGGGTGCTTTTACTAGATTTTTCTAATACTAACATGTAAGATGAATTTGAATTTTTTTGATAATTTTTTCATATGGTTAAAATAAGGCTATCTTAACATCCGTACGGTTTGAACGTTGGGAAAATCATTTTTAAAATTTATCTTTTAAATTGGGAACGAGTCTCGTTGGAAAAAGTTTACTTTTACTAGATTTTTCAAATCCTGACATGCAAGATCAATTTGAAATTTTTTGATAAATTTTTCTTATAGTTAAATAGATATATCTTAACATTCGTACGATTTGATCGTCAAAAAAATCATTTTAAAAATCAGTCTTGTAAATCGGGAACAAGTCTCCTTGTTATTTGTTTTTGCTAGATTTTTCTAATCTTGACATGCGAGATGAATTTGAAATTTTTTGATAATTTTTTCATATAGTTAAAATAGATATCTTAACATCCGTACGGTTCGATCATCGGAAAATCATTTTAAAAATTAATCATGTAAATCGGGAATGATTCTCGTTTTACAAAGGGTGTTTTTACTAGATATTTCTAATCCTAACATGAAAGATGAATTTGAATTTTTTTGATAATTTTTTCATATGATTAAAATAGAGATATCTTAACATCCATACGGTTTGATCGTCGGAAAAATCATTTTTAAAATTTATCCTTTTAAATCGGGAACGAGTCTCGTTGGAGAAAGGATACTTTTACTATATTTTTTAATCCTGACATGCAAGATCAATATGAAATTTTTTGACAAATTTTTCTTATGGTTAAAATAGATATATCTTAACTTCTGCACGGTTTGAACGTTGAAAAATTATTTAAAAATCAGTCTTGTAAATCGGGAACAAGTCTCCTTGTTATTTGCTTTTACTAGATTTTTCTAATCTTGACATGCGAGATGAATTTGAAATTTTTTGATAATTTTTTCATAGGGTTAAAATAGATATATCTTAACATCCATACGGTACGATCTTCGGAAAAATCATTTTAAAATTAATCTTGTAAATCGGGAACGAGTCTCGTTGTTGGGAGGGGTACTTTACTAGATTATTCTAATCCTTACATGCAAGATGAATTTGAAATTTTTTGATAATTTTTTCTTATGGTTAAAATAGATAGATCTTAACATCCGTATGTTTGATCGTCGGAAAATTATTTAAAAATTAATCATGTAAATCGGGAATGAGTCTCGTTGTAGAAAGGGTGCTTTTACTAGATTTTCTAATACTAACATGTAAGATGAATTTGAATTTTTTTGATAATTTTTTCATATGGTTAAAATAAGGCTATCTTAACATCCGTACGGTTTGATCGTTGGAAAAATCATTTTTAAAATTTATCTTTAAATTGGGAACGAGTCTCGTTGGAGAAAGTTTACTTTTACTAGATTTTTCAAATCCTGACATGCAAGATCAATTTGAAATTTTTGATAAATTTTTCTTACGGTTAAATAGAGATATCTTAACATTCGTACGGTTTGATCGTCAAAAAATCATTTTAAAATCAGTCTGTAAATCGGGTACAAGTCTCCTTGTTATTTGCCTTTTACTAGATTTTTCTAATCTTTACATGCGAGATGAATTTGAAATTTTTTTGATAATTTTTTTCATATAGTTAAAATAGATATATCTTAACATCCGTACGGTTCGATCATCGGAAAAATCATTTTAAAAACTTATCATGTAAATCGGGAATGATTCTCGTTGTAGAAAGGGTGTGTTTTTACTAGATATTTCTAATCCTAACATGAAAGATGAATTTGAATTTTTTTGATAATTTTTTCATATGATTAAAAATAGAGATATCTTAACATCCATACGGTTTTGATCGTCGGAAAAATCCATTTTTTAAAATTTATCTTTTTAAATCGGGAACGAGTCTCGTTGGAGAAAGGATACTTTTACTATATTTTTTTAATCCTGACATGCCAGATCAGTATGAAATTTTTTGACAAATGTTTCTTATGGTTAAAATAGATATATCTTAACATCCGCACGGTTTTGAACGTCGAAAAAATTATTTAAAAATCAGTCTTGTAAATTCGGGAACAAGTCTCCTTGTTATTTGCTTTTACTAGAATTTCTAATCTTGAAATGCGAGATGAATTTGAAATTTTTGATAATTTTTCATAGGGTTAAAATAGATATATCTTAACATCCATACGTACGATCTTCGGAAAAAATGCATTTTAAAAATAAATCTTGTAAATCGGGAACGTAGTCTCGTTGTTGGGGAGGGGTACTTTTACTAGATTATTCTAATCCTTACATGCAAGATGAATTTGAAATTTTTTGATAATTTTTTCTTATGGTTAAAATAGATATATCTAACATCGTATTGCTTTGATCGTCGGAAAAATATTTAAAAATTATCATGTAAATCGGGATGAGTCTCGTGTAGAAAGGGTGCTTTTACTAGATTTTTCTAATACTAACATGTAAGATGAATTTGAATTTTTTTGATAATTTTTTCATATGGTTAAAATAAGGCTATCTTAACATCCGTACGGTTTGATCGTTGGAAAAATCATTTTTTAAAATTTATCTTTAAATTGGGAACGAGTCTCGTTGGAAAAAGTTTACTTTTACTAGATTTTTCAAATCCTGACATGCAAGATCAATTTGAAATTTTTGATAAATTTTTCTTATAGTTAAATAGATATATCTTAACATTCGTACGATTTGATCGTCAAAAAATCATTTTAAAAATCAGTCTTGTCAATCGGGAACAAGTCTCCTTGTTATTGTTTTTGCTAGATTTTTCTAATCTTGACATGCGAGATGAATTTGAAATTTTTTGATAATTTTTTCATATAGTTAAAATAGATATCTTAACATCCGTACGGTTCGATCATCGGAAAATCATTTTAAAAATTAATCATGTAAATCGGGAATGAATTCTCGTTTTACAAAGGGTGTTTTTACTAGTATTTCTAATCCTAACATGAAAGATGAATTTGAATTTTTTGATAATTTTTCATATGATTAAAATAGAGATTCTTAACATCCATACGGTTTGATCGTCGGAAAAATCATTTTTAAAAATTTATCCTTTTAAATCGGGAACGAGTCTCGTTGGAGAAAGTATACTTTTACTATATTTTTTTAATCCTGACATGCAAGATCAATATGAAATTTTTTGACAATTTTTCTTATGGTTAAAATAGATATATCTTAAACATCCGCACGGTTTGTGAACGTCGAAAAATATTTTAAAAATCAGTCTTGTAAATCGGGAACAAGTCTCCTTGTTATTGCTTTACTAGATTTTTCTAATCTTGACATGCTAGATGAATTGAAATTTTTGATAATTTTTCATAGGGTTAAAATATATATTCTTACATCCATCGGTACGATCTTCGGAAAAATCATTTTAAAAATTAATCTTGTAAATTCGGGAACGAGTTCTCGTTGTTGGGAGGTGGTACTTTTACTAGATTATTCTAATCCTTACATGCAAGATGAATTTGAAATTTTTTGATAATTTTTCTATGGTTAAAATAGATATCTTAAATCCGTATTGTGATCGTCGGAAAAATATTTAAAAATTAATCATGTAAATCGGGAATGAGTCTCGTTGTAGAAAGGGTGCTTTACTAGATTTTTCTAATACTAACATGTAAGATGAATTTGAATTTTTTGATAATTTTTCATATGGTTAAAATAGCTATCTTAACATCCGTACGGTTTGATCGTTGGAAAAATCATTTTAAAATTTATCTTTTAAATGGGAACGAGTCTCGTTGGAAAAGTTTACTTTTACTAGATTTTTCAAATCCTGACATGCAAGATCAATTTGAAATTTTTGATAAATTTTCTTATAGTTAAAGATATATCTTAACATCGTACGATTTGATCGTCAAAAAATCATTTTAAAAATCAGTCTGTAATCGGGAACAAGTCTCCTTGTTATTTGTTTTTGCTAGATTTTCTAATCTTGACATGCGAGATGAATTTGAAATTTTTTGATAATTTTTTCATATAGTTAAAATAGATATTTAACATCCGTACGGTTCGATCATCGGAAAAATCATTTTAAAAAATTAATCATGTAAATCAGGAATGATTCTCGTTTTTACAAAGGGTGTTTTTACTAGATATTTCTAATCCTAACATGAAAGATGAATTTGAATTTTTTGATAATTTTTTCATATGATTAAATAGAGATATCTTAACATCCATTACGGTTTGATCGTCGGAAAAAATCATTTTTAAAATTTATCCTTTTAAATCGGGAACGAGTCTCGTTGGAGAAAGGATACTTTTACTATATTTTTTTAATCCTGACATGCAAGATCAATATGAAATTTTTTGACAAATTTTTCTTATGGTTAAAATAGATATATCTTAACTTCCGCACGGTTTGAACGTCGAAAAATTATTTTAAAAATCAGTCTTGTAAATCGGGAACAAGTCTCCTTGTTATTTGCTTTTACTAGATTTTTTCTAATCTTGACATGCGAGATGAATTTGAAATTTTTGATAATTTTTCATAGGGTTAAAATAGATATATCTTAACATCCATACGGTACGATCTTCGGAAAAATCATTTTAAAAATTAATCTTGTAATCGGGAACGAGTCTCGTTGTTGGGGGGGTACTTTTACTAGATTATTCTAATCCTTACATGCAAGATGAATTTGAAATTTTTGATAATTTTTTCTTATGGTTAAAATAGATATATCTTAACATCCATATGTTTGATCGTCGGAAAAATTATTTAAAAATTAATCATGTAAATCGGGAATGAGTCTCGTTGTAGAAAGGGTGCTTTTACTAGATTTTTCTAATACTAACATAAGATGAATTTGAATTTTTTTGATAATTTTTCATATGGTTAAATAGAGCTATCTTAACATCCGTACGGTTTGATCGTTGGAAAAATCATTTTAAAATTTATCTTTTAAATTGGGAACGAGTCTCGTTGGAGAAAGTTTACTTTTACTAGATTTTTCAAATCCTGACATGCAAGATCAATTTGAAATTTTTGATAAATTTTTCTTACGGTTAAATAGATATATCTTAACATTCGTACGGTTTGATCGTCAAAAAAATCATTTTAAAAATCAGTCTTGTAAATCGGGAACAAGTCTCCTTGTTATTTGCTTTACTAGATTTTCTAATCTTACATGCGAGATGAATTTGAAATTTTTGATAATTTTTCATATAGTTAAAATAGATATATCTTAACATCCGTACGGTTCGATCATCGGAAAAATCATTTTAAAAATTAATCATGTAAATCGGGAATGATTCTCGTTGTAGAAAGGGTGTTTTTACTAGATATTTCTAATCCTAACATGAAGATGAATTTGAATTTTTTTGATAATTTTTTCATATGATTAAAATAGAGATATCTTAACATCCATACGGTTTGATCGTCAGAAAAATCATTTTTAAAATTTATCTTTTAAATCGGGAACGAGTCTCGTTGGAGAAAGGATACTTTTACTATATTTTTCTAATCCTGACATGCAAGATCAATATGAAATTTATTGACAAATTTCTTATGGTTAAAATAGATATATCTTAACATCCGTATGGTTGATCGTCAAAAAAATATTTTAAAAATCAGTCTTGTAAATCGGGAACAAGTCTCCTTGTTATTTGCTTTTACTAGATTTTTCTAATCTTGACATGCGAGATGAATTTGAAATTTTTTGATAATTTTTCATAGGGTTAAAATAGATATATCTTAACATCCTACGGTACGATCTTCGGAAAAATCATTTAAAAATTAATCTTGTAAATCGAGAATGAGTCTCGTTGTTGGGAGGGGTATTTTACTAGATTATTCTAATCCTGACATGCAAGATGAATTTGAAATTTTTTGATAATTTTTCTTATGGTTAAAAAAGATTATCTTAACATCCGTATTTTTGATCGTCGGAAAAATTATTTTAAAAATTATCATGTAAATCGGGAATGAGTCTGGTTGTAGAAAGGGTGCTTTTACTAGATTTTTCTAATACTAACATGCAAGATGAATTTGAATTTTTGATAATTTTTCATATGGTTAAAATAGAGCTATCTTAACATCCGTACGGTTTGATCGTGGAAAAATCATTTAAAAATTAGTCTTGTAAATCGGGAACAAGTCTCCTTGTTATTTGCTTTTACTAGATTTTCTAATCTTGACATGCGAGATGAATTTGAAATTTTTTGATAATTTTTCATATGGTTAAATAGATATATCTTAACATCCATACAATACGATCTTCGGAAAATCATTTTAAAAATTAATCTTGTAAATCGGGAACGAGTCCGTTGTTGGGGGGGTACTTTTACTAGATTATTCTAATCCTGACATGCAAGATGAATTTGAAATTTTTTGATAATTTTTTCTTATGGAAAAATAGAGATATCTTAACATCCGTATTGTTTGATCGTCGGAAAAATTTTTAAAAATTAATCATGTAAATCGGGAATGAGTCTCGTTGTAGAAAGGGTGCTTTTACTAGATTTTTCTAATAAACATGTAAGATGAATTTGAATTTTTTTGATAATTTTTTCATATGGTTAAAATAGAGCTATCTTAACACGTACGGTTTGATCGTTGGAAAAATCATTTTAAAATTTATCTTTTAAATTGGGAACGAGTCTCGTTGGAGAAAGTTTACTTTTACTAGATTTTTCAAATCTGACATGCAAGATCAATTTGAAATTTTTTGATAAATTTTCTTATAGTTAAATAGATATATCTTAACATCGTACGATTTGATCGTCAAAAAAATCATTTTAAAAATCAGTCTTGTAAATCGGGAACAAGTCTCCTGTTATTTGTTTTGCTAGATTTTTCTAATCTTGACATGCGAGAGATGAATTTGAAATTTTTGATAATTTTTCATATAGTTAAAATAGATATCTAACATCCGTACGGTTCGATCATCGGAAAAATCATTTTAAAAAATTAATCATGTAAATCGGGAATGATTCTCTTGTACAAAGGGGTTTTTACTAGATATTTCAATCCTAACATGAAAGATGAATTTGAATTTTTTGATAATTTTTCATATGATTAAAATAGAGATATCTTAACATCCATACGGTTTGATCGTCGGAAAAATCATTTTAAAATTTATCTTTTAAATCGGGAAGAGTCTCGTTGGAGAAAGGATACTTTACTATATTTTTTTAATCTGACATGCAAGATCAATATGAAATTTTTGACAAATTTTTCTTATGGTTAAAATAGATATATCTTAACATCCGTACGGTTTGAACGTCGAAAAAATTATTTTAAAAATCAGTCTTGTAAATCGGGAACAAGTCTTGTTATTTGCTTTTACTATTTTTCTAATCTTGACATGCGAGATGAATTTGAAATTTTTTGATAATTTTTTCATATGGTTAAAATAGATATATCTTAACATCCATACGGTACGATCTTCGGAAAAATCATTTTAAAAATTAATCTTGTAAATCGGGAACGAGTCTCGTTGTTGGGAGGGTACTTTTACTAGATTATCTAATCCTACATGCAAGATGAATTTGAAATTTTTTGATAATTTTTCTTATGGTTAAAATAGATATCTTAACATCCGTATTGTTTGATCGTCGGAAAAATTATTTAAAAATTAATCAGGTAAATCGGGAATGAGTCTCGTTGTAGAAAGGGTGCTTTTACTAGATTTTTCTAATACTAACATAAGATGAATTGAATTTTTTTGATAATTTTTCATATGGTTAAAAATAGGCTATCTTAACATCCGTACGGTTTGATCGTTGGAAAAATCATTTTTAAAATTTATCTTTAAATTGGGAACGAGTCTCGTTGGAGAAAGTTACTTTTACTAGATTTTTCAAATCCTGACATGCAAGATCAATTTGAAATTTTTTGATAAATTTTTCTTACGGTTAAATAGATATATCTTAACATTCGTACGGTTTGATCGTCAAAAAATCATTTTAAAAATCAGTCTTGTAAATCGGGAACAAGTCTCCGTTATTTGCTTTACTAGATTTTTCTAATCTTGACATGCGAGATGAATTTGAAATTTTTTGATAATTTTTTCATATAGTTAAAATAGATATATCTTAACATCCGTACGGTTCGATCATCGGAAAAATCATTTTTAAAAATAATCATGTAAATCGGGAATGATTCTCGTTGTAGAAAGGGTGTTTTTACTAGATATTTCTAATCCTAACATGAAAGATGAATTTGAATTTTTTTGATAATTTTTTCATGATTAAAATAGAGATATCTTAACATCCATACGGTTTGATCGTCGGAAAAATCATTTTAAAATTTATCTTTTTAAATCGGGAACGAGTCTCGTTGGAGAAAGGATACTTTTACTATATTTTCTAATCCTGACATGCAAGATCAATATGAAATTTATTGACAAATTTTTCTATGGTTAAAATAGATATATCTTAACATCCGTACGGTTTGACGTCGAAAAAATATTTTAAAAATCAGTCTTGTAAATCGGGAAACAAGTCTCCTGTTATTTGCTTTTACTAGATTTTCTAATCTTGACATGCGAGATGAATTTGAAATTTTTTGATAATTTTTTCATAGGGTTAAAATAGATATATCTTAACATCCATACGGTACGATCTTCGGAAAAATCATTTTAAAAATTAATCTTGTAAATCGGGAACGAGTCTCGTTGTTGGGAGGGGTACTTTACTAGATTATTCTAATCCTTACATGCAAGATGAATTGAAATTTTTTGATAATTTTTTTATGGTTAAAATAGATATATCTTAACATCCGTATTGTTTGATCGTCGGAAAAATATTTTAAAAATTAATCATGTAAATCGGGAATGAGTCTCGTTGTAGAAAGGGTGCTTTTACTAGATTTTCTAATACTAACTGCAAGATGAATTGAATTTTTTTGATACTTTTTTCATATGGTTAAAATAGATATCTTAACATCCGTACGGTTCGATCTCGGAAAAATCATTTTAAAAATTTATCAAATGGGAACGATTCTCGTTTTACAAAGTTTTTACTAGATTTTCTAATCCTGACATGCAAGAGAATTTGAATTTTTTGATAATTTTTCATATGTTAAATAGATATCTTAACATCCATACGGTTTGATATCGAAAATCATTTAAAATTTATCTTTTAAATCGGGAACGGTCTGTGGAGAACAAGGTACTTTTTTTTTTACTAGATTTTTTAATGACATGCAAGATCAAATGAAATTTTTGATAATTTTTCTATGGTTAAAATAGATATCTTAACATCCGCACGGTTTGAACGTCGAAAAAATTATTTTAAAAAAATCATGTAAATCGGGAACAATCTCCTTGTATGCTTTTACTAGATTTCTAATCTGACATGCGAGATGAATTGAAATTTTTTGATAATTTTTTCATAGGGTTAAAATAGATATATCTTAACATCCATACGGTACGATCTTCGGAAAAATCATTTTAAAAATTAATCTTGTAAATCGAGAATGAGTCTCGTTGTTGGGAGGGGTACTTTTACTAGATTATTCTAATCCTGACATGCAAGATGAATTGAAATTTTTCGATCATTTTTTCTTATGGTTAAAAATAGATATATCTTAACATCCGTATTTTTTGATCGTCGGAAAATTGTTTTAAAAATTAATCATGTAAATCGGGAATGAGTCTGGTTGTAGAAAGGGTGCTTTTACTAGATTTTTCTATATACTACATGCAAGATGAATTTGAATTTTTTTTATAATTTTTTCATATGGTTAAAATAGAGCTATCTTAACATCCGTACGGTTGATCGTGAAAAATCATTTTAAAAATTAGTCTTGTAACTCGGGAACAAGTCTCCTTGTTATTTGTTTACTAGATTTTATAATCTGACATGAGAGATGAATTTGAAATTTTTTGATAATTTTTTCATATGGTTAAAATAGATATATCTTAACATCCATACAATACGATCTTCAAAAATCATTTTAAAAATTAATCTTGTAAATCGGGAACGAGTCTCGTTGTTGGGAGGGGTACTTTTACTAGATTATTCTAATCTGACATGCAAGATGAATTTGAAATTTTTTGATAATTTTTTCTTATGGTTAAAATAGATATATTAACATCCGTATTGTTTGATTGTCGGAAAATATTTTAAAAATTAATCATGTAAATCGGGAATGAGTCTCGTTGTAGAAAGGGTGCTTTTACTAGATTTTTCTAATACTAACATGTAAGATGAATTTGAATTTTTTGATAATTTTTCATATGGTTAAAATAAGGCTATCTAACATCCGTACGGTTTGATATTGGAAAAATCATTTTAAAATTTATCTTTTAAATTGGGAACGAGTCTCGTTGGAGAAAGTTTACTTTTACTAGATTTTTCAACAGACATGCAAGATCAATGAAATTTTTTGTTAAATTTTTCTTATAGGTTAAAATAGATATATCTTAACATTCGTACGATTTGACGTCAAAAAAATCATTTTAAAAATCAGTCTTGTAAATCGGGAAAAGTCTCCTTGTTATTTGTTTTTGCTAGATTTTTCTAATCTTGGACATGCGAGATGAATTTGAAATTTTTGTATAATTTTTTTATATAGTTAAATAGATATCTTAACATCCGTACGGTTCGATCATCGGAAAAATCATTTTAAAAATTAATCATGTAAATCGGGAATGACTCTCGTTTTACAAAGGGTGTTTTTACTAGATATTCTAATCCTAACATGAAAGATGAATTTGAATTTTTTTGATAATTTTTTTCATATGATTAAAATAGAGATATCTTAACATCCATACGGTTTGATCGTCGGAAAAATCATTTTTAAAATTTATCTTTTTAAATCGGGAACGAGTTCTCGTTGGAGAAAGGATACTTTTACTATATTTTTTTTAATCCTGACATGCAAGATCAATATGAAATTTTTTGACAAATTTTTCTTATGGTTAAAATAGATATATCTTAACATCCGCACGGTTTGAACGTCGAAAAAATTATTTTAAAAATCAGTCTTGTAAATCGGGAACAAGTTCTCCTTGTTATTTGCTTTACTAGATTTTTCTAATCTTGACATGCGAGATGAATTTGAAATTTTTTGATAATTTTTCATAGGGTTAAATTAGATATATCTTAACATCCATATGGTACGATCTTCGGAAAAATCATTTTAAAAATTAATCTTTTAAATCGGGAACGGTCTCGTTGTTGGGAGGGGTACTTTTACTAAATTATTCTATCCTTAACATGCAAGATGAATTTGAAATTTTTGATAATTTTTTCTTATGGTTAAAATAGATATATCTTAACATCCGTATTGTTTGATCGTCGGACAAATTATTTAAAAATTAATCATGTAAATCGGGAATGAGTCTCATTGTAGAAAGGGTGCTTTTTACTAGATTTTTCTAATACTAACATGTAAGATGAATATGAATTTTTTTGATAATTTTTTCATATGGTTAAAATAAGGCTATCTTAACATCGTACGGTTTGATCATTGGAAAAATCATTTTTAAATTTATCTTTTAAATTGGGAACGAGTCTCGTTGGAGGAAAGTTTACTTTTACTAGATTTTCAAATCCTGACATGCAAGATCAATTTGAAATTTTTTGATAAATTTTTCTTATAGTTAAATAGATATATCTTAACATTCGTACGATTTGATCGTCAAAAAAATAATTTTAAAAATCAGACTTGTAAATCGGGAACAAGTCTCCTTGTTATTTGTTTTTGCTAGATTTTTCTAATCTTGACATGCGAGATGAATTTGAAATTTTTGATAATTTTTTTATATAGTTAAAATAGATATCTTAACATCCGTACGGTTCGATCATCGGAAAAAATCATTTAAAAATTAATCATGTAAATCGGGAATGACTCTCGTTTTACAAAGGGTGTTTTTACTAGATATTTCTAATCCTAACATGAAAGATGAATTTGAATTTTTTTTGATAATTTTTTCATATGATTAAAATAGAGATATCTTAACATCCATACGGTTTGATCGTCGGAAAAATCATTTTTAAATTTATCTTTTAAATCGGGAACGAGTCTCGTTGGAGAAAGGATACTTTTACTATATTTTTTAATCCTGACATGCAAGATCAATATGAAATTTTTTGACAAATTTTTCTTATGGTTAAAATAGATATATCTTAACATCCGCACGGTTTGAACGTCGAAAAAATTATTTTAAAAATCAGTCTTGTAAATCGGGAACAAGTCTCCTTGTTATTTGCTTTTACTAGATTTTTCTAATCTTGACATGCGAGATGAATTTGAAATTTTTTGATAATTTTTTCATAGGGTTAAATTAGATATATCTTAACATCCATATGGTACGATCTTCGGAAAAATCATTTTAAAAATTAATCTTTTAAATCGGGAACGAGTCTCGTTGTTGTGGAGGGGTACTTTTACTAAATTATTCTAATCCTTACATGCAAGATGAATTTGAAATTTTTGATAATTTTTTCTTATGGTTAAAATAGATATATCTTAACATCCGTATTGTTTGATCGTCGGAAAAAATTATTTAAAAATTAATCATGTAAATCGGGAATGAGTCTCATTGTAGAAAGGGTGCTTTTACTAGATTTTTCTAATACTAACATGTAAGATGAATATGAATTTTTTTGATAATTTTTTCATATGGTTAAAATAAGGCTATCTTAACATCCGTACGGTTTGATCATTGGAAAAATCATTTTTAAATTTATCTTTTAAATTGGGAACGAGTCTCGTTGGAGAAAGTTTACTTTTACTAGATTTTTTCAAATCCTGACATGCAAGATCAATTTGAAATTTTTTGATAAATTTTTCTTATAGTTAAATAGATATATCTTAACATTCGTACGATTTGATCGTCAAAAAAATAATTTTAAAAATCAGACTTGTAAATCGGGAACAAGTCTCCTTGTTATTTGTTTTTTGCTAGATTTTTCTAATCTTGACATGCGAGATGAATTTGAAATTTTTTGATAATTTTTTTTATATAGTTAAATAGATATCTTAAATCCGTACGGTTCGATCATCGGAAAAATCATTTTAAAAATTAATCATGTAAATCGGGAATGACTCTCGTTTTACAAAGGGTGTTTTTACTAGATATTTCTAATCCTAACATGAAAGATGAATTTGAATTTTTTTGATAATTTTTTCATATGATTAAAATAGAGATATCTTAACATCCATACGGTTTGATCGTCGGAAAAATCATTTTTAAAATTTATCTTTTAAATCGGGAACGAGTCTCGTTGGAGAAAGGATACTTTTACTATATTTTTTTAATCCTGACATGCAAGATCAATATGAAATTTTTTGACAAATTTTTCTTATGGTTAAAATAGATATATCTTAACATCTGCACGGTTTGAACGTCGAAAAAATTATTTTAAAATCAGTCTTGTAAATCGGGAACAAGTCTCCTTGTTATTTGCTTTTACTAGATTTTTCTAATCTTGACATGCGAGATGAATTTGAAATTTTTTGATAATTTTTTCATAGGGTTAAAATAGATATATCTTAACATCCATACGGTACGATCTTCGGAAAAATCATTTTAAAAATTAATCTTGTAAATCGGGAACGAGTCTCGTTGTTGGGAGGGGTACTTTTACTAGATTATTCTAATCCTTACATGCAAGATGAATTTGAAATTTTTTGATAATTTTTTCTTATGGTTAAAATAGATATATCTTAACATCCGTATTGTTTGATCGTCGGAAAAATTATTTAAAAATTAATCATGTAAATCGGGAATGAGTCTGGTTGTAGAAAGGGTGCTTTTACTAGATTTTTCTAATACTAACATGCAAGATGAATTTGAATTTTTTTGATAATTTTTTCATATAGTTAAAATAGATATCTTAACATCCGTACGGTTCGATCATCGGAAAATCATTTTAAAAATTAATCATGTAAATCGGGAATGATTCTCGTTTTACAAAGGGTGTTTTTACTAGATATTTCTAATCCTAACATGAAAGATGAATTTGAATTTTTTTGATAATTTTTTCATATGATTAAAATAGAGATATCTTAACATCCATACGGTTTGATATTCGGAAAATCATTTTTAAAATTTATCTTTTTAAATCGGGAACGAGTCTCGTTGGAGAAAGGATACTTTTACTATATTTTTTTAATCCTGACATGCAAGATCAATATGAAATTTTTTTGACAAATTTTTCTTATGGTTAAATAGATATATCTTAACATCCGCACGGTTTTGAACGTCGAAAAAATTATTTTAAAAATCAGTCTTGTAAATCGGGAACAAGTCTCCTTGTTATTTGCTTTACTAGATTTTTCTAATCTTGACATGCGAGATGAATTTGAAATTTTTTGATAATTTTTTCATAGGGTTTAAAATAGATATATCTTAACATCCATACGGTACGATCTTCGGAAAAATCATTTTAAAAATTAATCTTGTAAATCGAGAATGAGTCTCGTTGTTGGGAGGGGTACTTTTACTAGATTATTCTAATCCTGACATGCAAGATGAATTTGAAATTTTTCGATAATTTTTTCTTATGGTTAAAATAGATATATCTTAACATCCGTATTTTTTGATCGTCGGAAAAATTGTTTTAAAAATTAATCATGTAAATCGGGAATGAGTCTGGTTGTAGAAAGGGTGCTTTTACTAGATTTTTCTAATACTAACATGCAAGATGAATTTGAATTTTTTTTATAATTTTTTCATATGGTTAAAATAGAGCTATCTTAACATCCGTACGGTTTGATCGTTGAAAAAATCATTTTTAAAAATTAGTCTTGTAAATCGGGAACAAGTCTCCTTGTTATTTGCTTTTACTAGATTTTTATAATCTTGACATGCGAGATGAATTTGAAATTTTTTGATAATTTTTTCATATGGTTAAAATAGATATATCTTAACATCCATACAATACGATCTTCAGAAAAATCATTTTAAAAATTAATCTTGTAAATCGGGAACGAGTCTCGTTGTTGGGAGGGGTACTTTTACTAGATTATTCTAATCCTGACATGCAAGATGAATTTGAAATTTTTTGATAATTTTTTCTTATGGTTAAAAATAGATATATCTTAACATCCGTATTGTTTGATTGTCGGAAAAATTATTTTAAAAATTAATCATGTAAATCGGGAATGAGTCTCGTTGTAGAAAGGGTGCTTTTACTAGATTTTTCTAATACTAACATGTAAGATGAATTTGAATTTTTTTGATAATTTTTTCATATGGTTAAAATAAGGCTATCTTAACATCCGTACGGTTTGATCATTGGAAAAATCATTTTTAAAATTTATCTTTTAAATTGGGAACGAGTCTCGTTGGAGAAAGTTTACTTTTACTAGATTTTTCAAATCCAGACATGCAAGATCAATTTGAAATTTTTTGTTAAATTTTTCTTATAGTTAAATAGATATATCTTAACATTCGTACGATTTGATCGTCAAAAAATCATTTTTAAAAATCAGTCTTGTAAATCGGGAACAAGTCTCCTTGTTATTTGTTTTTGCTAGATTTTTCTAATCTTGACATGCGAGATGAATTTGAAATTTTTTGATAATTTTTTTATATAGTTAAAATAGATATCTTAACATCCGTACGGTTCGATCATCGGAAAAATCATTTTAAAAATTAATCATGTAAATCGGGAATGACTCTCGTTTTACAAAGGGTGTTTTTTACTAGATATTTCTAATCCTAACATGAAAGATGAATTTGAATTTTTTTGATAATTTTTTCATATGATTAAAATAGAGATATCTTAACATCCATACGGTTTGATCGTCGGAAAAATCATTTTTAAAATTTATCTTTTTAAATCGGGAACGAGTCTCGTTGGAGAAAGGATACTTTTACTATATTTTTTTAATCCTGACATGCAAGATCAATATGAAATTTTTTGACAAATTTTTCTTATGGTTAAAATAGATATATCTTAACATCCGCACGGTTTGAACGTCGAAAAAATTATTTTAAAAATCAGTCTTGTAAATCGGGAACAAGTCTCCTTGTTATTTGCTTTTACTAGATTTTTCTAATCTTGACATGCGAGATGAATTTGAAATTTTTTGATAATTTTTTCATAGGGTTAAATTAGATATATCTTAACATCCATATGGTACGATCTTCGGAAAAATCATTTTAAAAATTAATCTTTTAAATCGGGAACGAGTCTCGTTGTTGGGAGGGGTACTTTTACTAAATTATTCTAATCCTTACATGCAAGATGAATTTGAAATTTTTTGATAATTTTTTCTTATGGTTAAAATAGATATATCTTAACATCCGTATTGTTTGATCGTCGGAAAAATTATTTAAAAATTAATCATGTAAATCGGGAATGAGTCTCATTGTAGAAAGGGTGCTTTTACTAGATTTTTCTAATACTAACATGTAAGATGAATATGAATTTTTTTGATAATTTTTTTCATATGGTTTAAAATAAGGCTATCTTAACATCCGTACGGTTTGATCATTGGAAAAATCATTTTTAAAATTTATCTTTTAAATTGGGAACGAGTCTCGTTGGAGAAAGTTTACTTTTACTAGATTTTTCAAATCCTGACATGCAAGATCAATTTGAAATTTTTTTGATAAATTTTTCTTATAGTTAAATAGATATATCTTAACATTCGTACGATTTGATCGTCAAAAATATAATTTTAAAATCAGTCTTGTAAATCGGGAACAAGTCTCCTTGTTATTTGTTTTTGCTAGATTTTTCTAATCTTGACATGCGAGATGAATTTGAAATTTTTTGATAATTTTTTCATATAGTTTAAAATAGATATCTTAACATCCGTACGGTTCGATCATCGGAAAAATCATTTTAAAAATTAATCATGTAAATCGAGAATGATTCTCATTTTACAAAGGGTGTTTTTACTAAATATTTCTAATCCTAACATGAAAGATGAATTTGAATTTTTTTGATAATTTTTTCATATGATTAAAATAGAGATATCTTAACATCCATACGGTTTGATCGTCGGAAAAATCATTTTTAAAATTTATCTTTTTAAATCGGGAACGAGTCTCGTTGGAGAAAGGATACTTTTACTATATTTTTTTAATCCTGACATGCAAGATCAATATGAAATATTTTGACAAATTTTTCTTATGGTTAAAATAGATATATCTTAACATCCGCACGGTTTGAACGTCGAAAAAATTATTTTAAAAATCAGTCTTGTAAATCGGGAACAAGTCTCCTTGTTATTTGCTTTTACTAGATTTTTCTAATCTTGACATGCGAGATGAATTTGAAATTTTTTGATAATTTTTTCTTAGGGTTAAAATAGATATATCTTAACATCCATATGGTACGATCTTCGGAAAAATCATTTTAAAAATTAATCTTGTAAATCGAGAACGAGTCTCGTTGTTGGGAGGGGTACTTTTACTTGATTATTCTAATCCTAACATGCAAGATGAATTTGAAATTTTTTGATAATTTTTTCTTATGGTTAAAATAGATATATCTTAACATCCGTATTGTTTGATCGTCGGAAAAATTATTTAAAAATTAATCATGTAAATCGGGAATGAGTCTCGTTGTAGAAAGGGTGCTTTTACTAGATTTTTCTAATACTAACATGTAAGATGAATTTGAATTTTTTTCATAATTTTTTCATATGGTTAAAATAAGGCTATCTTAACATCCGTACGGTTTGATCGTTGGAAAAATCATTTTTAAAATTTATCTTTTAAATTGGGAACGAGTCTCGTTGGAGAAAGTTTACTTTTACTAGATTTTTCAAATCCTGGCATGCAAGATCAATTTGAAATTTTTTGATAAATTTTTCTTACAGTTAAATAGATATATCTTAACATTCGTACGGTTTGATCGTCAAAAAATCATTTTAAAAATCAGTCTTGTAAATCGGGTACAAGTCACCTTGTTATTTGCTTTTACTAGATTTTTCTAATCTTGACATGCGAGATGAATTTGAAATTTTTTGATAATTTTTTCATATAGTTAAAATAGATATATCTTAACATCCGTACGGTTCGATCATCAGAAAAATCATTTTAAAAATTAATCATGTAAATCGGGAATGATTCTCGTTGTAGAAAGGGTGTTTTTACTAGATATTTCTAATCCTAACATGAAAGATAAATTTGAATTTTTTTGATAATTTTTTCATATGATTAAAATAGAGATATCTTAACATCCATACGGTTTGATCGTCAGAAAAATCATTTTTAAAATTTATCTTTTTAAATCGGGAACGAGTCTCGTTGGAGAAAGGATACTTTTACTATATTTTTCTAATCCTGACATGCAAGATCAATATGAAATTTATTGACAAATTTTTCTTATGATTAAATAGATATATCTTAACATCCGTATGGTTTGATCGTCAAAAAAATCATTTTAAAAATCAGTCTTGTAAATCGGGAACAAGTCTCCTTGTTATTTGCTTTTACTAGATTTTTCTAATCTTGACATGCGAGATGAATTTGAAATTTTTTGATAATTTTTTCATAGGGTTAAAATAGATATATTAACATCCATACGGTACGATCTTCGGAAAAATCATTTTAAAAATTAATCTTGTAAATCGAGAATGAGTCTCGTTGTTGGGAGGGGTACTTTTACTAGATTATTCTAATCCTGACATGCAAGATGAATTTGAAATTTTTCGATAATTTTTTCTTATGGTTAAAAATAGATATATCTTAACATCCGTATTTTTTGATAGTCAGAAAAATTATTTTAAAAATTAATCATGTAAATCGGGAATGAGTCTGGTTGTAGAAAGGGTGTTTTTACTAGATTTTTCTAATACTAACATGCAAGATGAATTTGAATTTTTTTGATAATTTTTTCATATGGTTAAAATAGAGGTATCTTAACATCCGTACGGTTTGATCGTTGGAAAAATCATTTTAAAAATTAGTCTTGTAAATCGGGAACAAGTCTCCTTGTTATTTGCTTTTACTAGATTTTTCTAATCTTGACATGCGAGATGAATTTGAAATTTTTTGATAATTTTTTCTTAGGGTTAAAATAGATATATCTTAACATCCATATGGTACGATCTTCGGAAAAATCATTTTAAAAATTAATCTTGTAAATCGAGAACGAGTCTCGTTGTTGGGAGGGGTACTTTTACTTGATTATTCTAATCCTAACATGCAAGATGAATTTGAAATTTTTTGATAATTTTTTCTTATGGTTAAAATAGATATATCTTAACATCCGTATTGTTTGATCGTCGGAAAAATTATTTAAAAATTAATCATGTAAATCGGGAATGAGTCTCGTTGTAGAAAGGGTGCTTTTACTAGATTTTTCTAATACTAACATGCAAGATGAATTTGAATTTTTTTGATAATTTTTTCATATGGTTAAAATAGAGCTATCTTAACATCCGTACGGTTTGATCGTTGGAAAAATCATTTTCAAAATTTATCTTTTAAATTGGGAACGAGTCTTGTTGGAGAAAGTTTACTTTTACTAGATTTTTCAAATCCTGACATGCAAGATCAATTTGAAATTTTTTGATAAATTTTTCTTACGGTTAAATAGATATATCTTAACATTCGTACGGTTTGATCGTCAAAAAAATCATTTTAAAAATCAGTCTTGTAAATCGGGAACAAGTCTCCTTGTTATTTGCTTTTACTAGATTTTTCTAATCTTGACATGCGAGATGAATTTGAAATTTTTTGATAATTTTTTCATATAGTTAAAATAGATATATCTTAACATCCGTATGGTTCGATCATCGGAAAAATCATTTTAAAAATTAATCATGTAAATCGGGAATGATTCTCGTTGTAGAAAGGGTGTTTTTACTAGATATTTCTAATCCTAACATGAAAGATGAATTTGAATTTTTTTGATAATTTTTTCATATGAATAAAATAGAGATATCTTAACATCCATACGGTTTGATCGTCGGAAAAATCATTTTTAAAATTTATCTTTTTAAATCGGGAACGAGTCTCGTTGGAGAAAGGATACTTTTACTATATTTTTCTAATCCTGACATGCAAGATCAATATGAAATTTATTGACAAATTTTTCTTATGGTTAAAATAGATATATCTTAACATCCGTATGGTTTGATCGTCAAAAAAATTATTTTAAAAATCAGTCTTGTAAATCGGGAACAAGTCTCCTTGTTATTTGTTTTTACTAGATTTTTCTAATCTTGACATGCGAGATGAATTTGAAATTTTTTGATAATTTTTTCTTAGGGTTAAAATAGATATATCTTAACATCCATATGGTACGATCTTCGGAAAAATCATTTTAAAAATTAATCTTGTAAATCGAGAACGAGTCTCGTTGTTGGGAGGGGTACTTTTACTAGATTATTCTAATCCTGACATGCAAGATGAATTTGAAATTTTTTGATAATTTTTTCTTATGGTTAAAAATAGATATATCTTAACATCCGTATTTTTTGATCGTCGGAAAAATTAATTTAAAAATTAATCATGTAAATCGGGAATGAGTCTGGTTGTAGAACGGGTGCTTTTACTAGATTTTTCTAATACTAACATGCAAGATGAATTTGAATTTTTTTGATAATTTTTTCATATGGTTAAAATAGAGCTATCTTAATATCCGTACGGTTTGATCGTTGAAAAAATCATTATAAAAATAAGTCTTGTAAATCGGGAAGTCTCCTTGTTATTTGCATTTACTAGATTTTTCTAATCTTGACATGCGAGATGAATTTGAAATTTTTTGATAATTTTTTCATATGGTTAAAATAGATATATCTTAACATCCATACAATACGATCTTCGGAAAAATCATTTTAAAAATTAATCTTGTAAATCGGGAACGAGTCTCGTTGTTGGGAGGGGTACTTTTACTAGATTATTCTAATCCTGACATGCAAGATGAATTTGAAATTTTTTGATAATTTTTTCTTATGGTTAAAATAGATATATCTTAACATCCGTATTGTTTGATCGTCGGAAAAATTATTTTAAAAATTAATCATGTAAATCGGGAATGAGTCTCGTTGTAGAAAGGGTGCTTTTACTAGATTTTTCTAATACTAACATGTAAGATGAATTTAAATTTTTTTGATAATTTTTTCATATGGTTAAAATAGAGCTATCTTAACATCCGTACGGTTTGATCGTTCGAAAAATCATTTTTAAAATTTATCTTTTAAATTGGGAACGAGTCTCGTTGGAGAAAGTTTACTTTTACTAGATTTTTCAAATCCTGACATGCAAGATCAATTTAAAATTTTTTGATAAATTTTTCTTATAGTTAAATAGATATATCTTACCATTCGTACGATTTGATCGTCAAAAAAATCATTTTAAAAATCAGTCTTGTAAATCGGGAACAAGTCTCCTTGTTATTTATTTTTACTAGATTTTTCTAATCTTGACATGCGAGATGAATTTGAAATTTTTTGATAATTTTTTCATATAGTTAAAATAGATATCTTAACATCCGTACGGTTCGATCATCGGAGAAATCATTTTAAAAATTAATCATGTAAATCGGGAATGATTCTCGTTGTACAAAGGGTGTTTTTACTAGATATTTCTAATCCTAACATGAAAGATGAATTTGAATTTTTTTGATAATTTTTTCATATGATTAAAATAGAGATATCTTAACATCCATACGGTTTGATCGTCGGAAAAATCATTTTTAAAATTTATCTTTTAAAATCGGGAACGAGTCTCGTTGGAGAAAGGATAATTTTACTATATTTTTTTTAATCCTGACATGCAAGATCAATATGAAATTTTTTGACAAATTTTTCTTATGGTTAAAATAGATATATCTTAACATCCGTATGGTTTGAACGTCGAAAAAATTATTTTAAAAATCAGTCTTGTAAATCGGGAACAAATCTCCTTGTTATTTGCTTTTACTAGATTTTTTTAATCTTGACATGCGAGATTAATTTGAAATTTTTTGATAATTTTTTCATATGGTTAAAATAGATATATCTTAACATCCATACGGTACGATCTTCGGAAAAATCATTTTAAAAATTAATCTTGTAAATCGGGAACGAGTCTCGTTGTTGGGAGGGATACTTTTACTAGATTATTCTAATCCTGACATGCAAGATGAATTTGAAATTTTTTGATAATTTTTTCTTATGGTTAAAAATAGATATATCTTAACATCTGTATTGTTTGATCGTCGGAAAAATTATTTTAAAAATTAATCATGTAAATCGGGAATGAGTCTCGTTGTAGAAAGGGTGCTTTTACTAGATTTTTCTAATATCAACATGCAATATGAATTTGAATTTTTTTGATAATATTTTCATATGGTTAAAATAGAGCTATCTTAACTTCCGTACGGTTTGATCGTTGGAAAAATCATTTTTAAAATTTATCTTTTAAATTGGGAACGAGTCTCGTTGGAGAAAGTTTACTTTTACTAGATTTTTCAAATCCTGACATGCAAGATCAATTTGAAATTTTTTGATAAATTTTTCTTACGGTTAAATAGATATATCTTAACATTCGTACGGTTTGATCGTCAAAAAAATCATTTTAAAAATCAGTCTTGTAAATCGGGAACAAGTCTCCTTGTTATTTGCTTTTACTAGATTTTTCTAATCTTGACATGCGAGATGAATTTGAAATTTTTTGATAATTTTTTCATATAGTCAAAATAGATATATCTTAACATCCGTACGGTTCGATCATCGGAAAAATCATTTTAAAAATTAATCATGTAAATCGGGAATGATTCTCGTTGTAGAAAGGGTGTTTTTACTAGATATTTCTAATCCTAACATGAAAGATGAATTTGAATTTTTTTGATAATTTTTTCATATGATTAAAATAGAGATATCTTAACATCCATACGGTTTGATCGTCGGAAAAATCATTTTTAAAATTTATCTTTTTTAAATAGGGAACGAGTCTCGTTGGAGAAAGGATACTTTTACTATATTTTTCTAATCCTGACATGCAAGATCAATATGAAATTTATTGACAAATTTTTCTTATGGTTAAAATAGATATATCTTAACATCCGTATGGTTTGATCGTCAAAAAAATCATTTTAAAAATCAGTCTTGTAAATCGGGAACAAGTCTCCTTGTTATTTGCATTTACTAGATTTTTCTAATCTTGACATGCGAGATGAATTTGAAATTTTTTGATAATTTTTTCATAGGGTTAAAATAGATATATCTTAACATCCATACGGTACGATCTTCGGAAAAATCATTTTAAAAATTAATCTTGTAAATCGGGAACGAGTCTCGTTGTTGGGAGGGATACTTTTACTAGATTATTCTAATCCTGACATGCAAGATGAATTTGAAATTTTTTGATAATTTTTTCTTATGGTTAAAAATAGATATATCTTAACATCTGTATTGTTTGATCGTCGGAAAAATTATTTTAAAAATTAATCATGTAAATCGGGAATGAGTCTCGTTGTAGAAAGGGTGCTTTTACTAGATTTTTCTAATATCAACATGCAATATGAATTTGAATTTTTTTGATAATATTTTCATATGGTTAAAATAGAGCTATCTTAACTTCCGTACGGTTTGATCGTTGGAAAAATCATTTTTAAAATTTATCTTTTAAATTGGGAACGAGTCTCGTTGGAGAAAGTTTACTTTTACTAGATTTTTCAAATCCTGACATGCAAGATCAATTTGAAATTTTTTGATAAATTTTTCTTACGGTTAAATAGATATATCTTAACATTCGTACGGTTTGATCGTCAAAAAAATCATTTTAAAAATCAGTCTTGTAAATCGGGAACAAGTCTCCTTGTTATTTGCTTTTACTAGATTTTTCTAATCTTGACATGCGAGATGAATTTGAAATTTTTTGATAATTTTTTCATATAGTTAAAATAGATATATCTTAACATCCGTACGGTTCGATCATCGGAAAAATCATTTTAAAAATTAATCATGTAAATCGGGAATGATTCTCGTTGTAGAAAGGGTGTTTTTACTAGATATTTCTAATCCTAACATGAAAGATGAATTTGAATTTTTTTGATAATTTTTTCATATGATTAAAATAGAGATATCTTAACATCCATACGGTTTGATCGTCGGAAAAATCATTTTTAAAATTTATCTTTTTTAAATCGGGAACGAGTCTCGTTGGAGAAAGGATACTTTTACTATATTTTTCTAATCCTGACATGCAAGATCAATATGAAATTTATTGACAAATTTTTCTTATGGTTAAAATAGATATATCTTAACATCCGTATGGTTTGATCGTCAAAAAAATCATTTTAAAAATCAGTCTTGTAAATCGGGAACAAGTCTCCTTGTTATTTGCTTTTACTAGATTTTTCTAATCTTGACATGCGAGATGAATTTGAAATTTTTTGATAATTTTTTCATAGGGTTAAAATAGATATATCTTAACATCCATACGGTACGATCTTCGGAAAAATCATTTTAAAAATTAATCTTGTAAATCGAGAACGAGTCTCGTTGTTGGGAGGGGTACTTTTACTAGATTATTCTAATCCTGACATGCAAGATGAATTTGAAATTTTTTGATAATTTTTTCTTATGGTTAAAAATAGATATATCTTAACATCCGTATTTTTTGATCATCGGAAAAATTATTTTAAAAATTAATCATGTTAATCGGGAATGAGTCTCTTTGTAGAAAGGGTGCTTTTACTAGATTTTTCTAATACTAACATGCAAGATGAATTTGAATTTTTTTGATAATTTTTTCATATGGTTAAAATAGAGCTATCTTAACATCCGTACGGTTTGATCGTTGGAAAAATCATTTTCAAATTTTATCTTTTAAATTGGGAACGAGTCTCATTGGAGAAAGTTTACTTTTACTAGATTTTTCAAATCCTGACATGCAAGATCAATTTGAAATTTTTTGACAAATTTTTCTTATGGTTAAAATATAGATATCTTAACATCTGTACGGTTTGATCGTCGAAAAAATCATTTTAAAAATTAGTCTTGTAAATCGGGAACAAGTCTCCTTGTTATTTGCTGTTGGGTATATCCAGCATCTTGCCTATTCGAAACGTGGCGCTGGCTGTTCCCTTTAAGGGAATAAAGTAGCACCTCACTAACACTCCGGAGTTTTGGTGCAAGTGGTAAGCGCTGAGGTCCTAAGAAGTGGTATCAGAGCAGGTCACGTGTTCGAGTCCCAACGTAAGGCATTTGCTTGAATATTGGCAATATGCTGGGGGGGGATTGTTGGGTATATCCAGCATCTTGCCTATTCGAAACGTGGCGCTGGCTGTTCCCTTTAAGGGAATAAAGTAGCACCTCACTAACACTCCGGAGTTTTGGTGCAAGTGGTAAGCGCTGAGGTCCTAAGAAGAAATTGTTAGGAATGTATGTGCATTAGTTTGATGATATGTTTAACAAAATACTTAAGTAGAAATTTAGTGTCTGTAGCCTCAACGGATAAGACCACTTTGGCTATCCGTTGATGGTGTAGCTTTACTTAGAAATAAGTCTAGTGTTGTAGCATATTTCAGTCTCTGTATTTAAAATGTAATTCTTGGAAGTTGAGAGAAACTATGAGTCATGTTGACTACTAGATGATATGCAGATAGGAAGGCCAATTGTAAATACTTCATGCCTTGTAATTTTGTATAAGTGAAGTGGTATCAACGGATGACTTAAAGACCTTCAACGGATGAGAAGCTAAGCTTCAACGGATGTCTCTAAAGCTTCAACGGATAACATCCTTCAACGGATGAGTGCATCAACGGATGAAAGCTTCAACGGATAACATCCTTCAACGGATGAGTGCATCAACGGATGAAAGTTTCAACGGATGTTCTGATGATTAGCCGTTGATAAGAGGTAGTTGTACCTACAGACAGAGGCACATGGGTTGATAGAGACAACTGAGATGTGGTAGCCGAATTTCAGGAACAACAGAAAAAGCAGCCGTTCTTCTCTGGTACAAAGATGCAATAGTCAACAAAGTACTGGAGTGAACAGGAAAAGAAGCAAGTGAAGATCTTATTTTATTACTGTATTTTATATTGTTCTTCACTTGTACTCTTGGTAATATATAAACCAAGTAGAAGCTACTAATTAGATGTGAGATTTTCCAGAGCTGTTTAGAAAAACATTGAGAGAAAATTCATCTAGTTTGTACTAGGATGCAGCTGTGATCAACATTGTTTAATCACAGATTTTCTAATATACCATCTCTGGTGGAACAACAAATCCAACAGAAAAGTTTTTAAGGTCTGTTGTGTTCTTTACATTTGTGCTTGAATATATATCTGTCTGCATTAGCTTAAAGCAATTCACACACTTGTTCTTCTTGAACACACAACTTTCATAAACTGCTCAAAACTTGAAAAAGTTTTGAGATTTACATTCAACCCCCCCTTCTGTAAATCTCATTGTTAGTCCACTAAGAATAACAATTGGTATCAGAGCAGGCTCTTGACATACAAAGAGTTTAAAGATCTTGGAATCTAACAAAGATGAGTAAGAAGGATATTGGAGTAAAGATCCCAGTTCTTGACAAAGACAATCACCATTGGAAGGTGAAAATGCACCTTCATCTACTCTCCCAAGATGAAGGTTATGTAAACTGCATTGAGAATGGTCCTCACATTCCCCACAAAGTAGCCACAGTTGCTAGAGCCACAGTTGTTGTTGGTCAATCCATTCCAAAACCTAGAGCAGAATGGACAATGGAAGACACAGAAGAAGTCCACAAGGATAAGAAGGCTATGAACATTTTGTTTAATGGTCTTAACATGGATATGTTTGATAATGTGATAAATTGCACAACTGCCAAAGAGGTTTGGGACACAGTTCAACTACTGTGTGAAGGTACAGAACAAGTGAAAGAAAACAAAATGCAGCTTCTCATTCAACAGTATGAATACTTTCATTTTGAAGAAAATGAATCTTTAAATGAAACATTCAATAGGTTCCAAAAGCTGTTGAATGGACTGAAGCTGTATGGAAGAGTGTACCAGGTGAAGGATTCAAATTTTAAATTTTTAAGATCCTTGCCAAAGGAATGGAAACCCATGACTGTCTCCTTAAGAAACTCTCAAGATTATAAGGACTTCACTCTTGAAAGATTGTATGGAATCTTGAAGACTTATGAACTAGAGCTGGAACAGGATGAGGTATTGGAGAAGGGGAGAAAGAAAGGAAGTTCAGTTGCATTGGTAGCTGAAGATGAGAGGAAATGCAGACAAGAAACTGTGAGATCTACATCAAACTCCAAAGATGGTATAAGAAGTCAGGAATCAAGCAAGGGGAAAGAGCAAGTTGCTGAAAATGAAGACAACTCCAGCCAAGATGACTCAGATGGTATTGATGAGCATCTTGCATTTCTGTCCAGAAGATTTGCAAAGATGAAATTCAAGAAAAACACTAGAGCCACTAAACCTCACAAAAACACTGTGGACAAATCCAAGTTCAAATGTTTCAATTGTGGTATAAGTGGACACTTTGCAGGTGAGTGCAGAAAGCCAACTTCTGAAAAGAAGAAATTTGAACAAGTAGATTACAAAAAGAAATATTTTGATCTGCTCAAGCAAAAGGAGAGGGCTTTCATTACTCAAGAAAAGGACTGGGCAGCTAATGGAGATGAAGAGGATGAAGATGTGGAGTATGTCAACCTTGCTCTCATGGCTGATTCTGAAGAAAATGAAGTTAGTTCATCAAGCAATCAGGTAATCACTACTGACTTAACACAGCTTACTAAAGAAGAGTGCAATGATGCTTTTAATGACATGTCTACCGAATTGTATCATTTGCGTGTGTCTCTTAAATCTCTTGCTAAAGAAAATAGTAGGATTAGAGAGAACAATCTGTTTTTAAGTAATAGAAATGCTTTGTTAGAAGATAAGATGATTGACCTAGAGAAAACAAAGTTGCATTGTATATCTGTTGAAAATGAACTAGCTGAATCTGTGAAGAAAGTAGAAATACTTTCAATCAATTAGAGAAAGAGCAAGAGGTGATTAAAGCCTGGAAGACATCTAGGGATGTAAGTGCTCAAATTGCTAAGGTCCAAGGAATTGAATCATTCTGTGAAACTGCCTGGGATAAAAATAAAAAGAAACTGGAATTAATTGATGGGCTGTCAACGGATGTGGAATCAACGGATGATGAATGTTATCCGTTGAAGGAAGAAAAGGAGCATCCGTTGAAGGTTCCTCAATCAAAATAGGCAGATGTTTCTAAAAGAGAGAATCTAAAGAAACTCAACAAAAAGTTTGGTTCAACTTCAAAGAACTTTGTCAAAGAAGAAGCAAGCACATCCAAAGATGTCAGTAAGGTGAATGTAGGGCACATGACCTTGGAACAGTTAAATAATAGGCTCAAGATGGTTGAGGATAAAAAGGAATCTAAAAGAAAATCCAACAGAAATGGGAAGGTAGGAGTTAATAAACACAACAATTACACACCTGATAGGCATGCTCCTAGGAAAAGCTGTGTGCATTGTAGTAGTGTTAATCATCTATCTGCTAGTTGTAAAACCATTAAGAAGACTCCCATAAATGTACCCTCTTCTATGCCTAATATGTCTGCATCACCTCTGCATGCTATGCCTGTTATGTCTCAACACAATCCTTATGCACATTTTGTAAACATGCCATATCTTAACAATCCTTATCTTGCTGCATTTAGTATGCCTCAAATGCCATACAATATGCCCATATGGAATAACATGTTTGCACAATCAATGCCTAATAATTTTACAAATGTGCTAAATGATTCTGTGACTAACCCTACACCTCAACCAACTACATCTAAGACCAAGGTTGACTCAAACTTACCTAAGTCTAAAGATGCAGGAGGAATGAAGTCTAGGAGAAAGGCTAACAAGAATGGACCCAAGGAAACTTGGGTACCAAAATCAAATTGATTGATTTTATGGTGTGCAGGGAAATGGAAGAAATCTATGGTACTTGGACAGTGGTTGTTCAAGACACATGACAGGAGATTTCTCCCTGCTCACAGAGTTCAAGGAGAGAGCTGGCCCTAGCATAACCTTTGGAGATGACAGCAAAGGGTTTACTATGGGATATGGCTTGATTTCAACAAGGAATGTCATCATTAATGAAGTTGCATTAGTTGATGGTCTCAAGCACAATTTACTGAGCATCAGTCAACTATGTGATAGAGGGAATACAGTTTCCTTCAACTCTGAAGCCTGTGTTGTCACTAGTAAGAAAGACAACAAAGTGGTTCTAACTGGAGTTAGAAAAGGAAATCTTTATACTGAGGAATCAATACTTTGGATGTAAATGCTTTATACTGAGGAATCAATCTGACCATAGAGGGAAGTTTGATGCAAAGGCTGATGAAGGGATATTTGTTGGTTACTCAGCTGGAAAATCTTATAGGGTCTACAATCTAAGAACCAACATTGTTATGGAATCTGTGCATGTTGTGTTTGATGATAAAAAGATTGATGTACTAACAGATGAGGGACATAATGAGAGACTCAAATTTGACAACATTGAGATATATTGTGATGATAGTGAAGAGGAGACTGATGGAGATGACACTTCAAAAGGGATTCAAAACATGCCCTTGGATAATGCACAAAATACTGCATCCGTTGATAGAGGCAGTGCATCATCCGTTGAAGTACAAAATGAAGCATCCGTTGATCATAGTTCATCAACGGATAATCGATTTACATCATCAGTTGATAGAACTCCAAGTTCCCTGCAAAGGACCAACAACTCAGGGGGAGTTTCAACTAGTCAACACTCTGTCTCACATCATGACAATACTGAGGCCACCTCATCTAGAGCACATCTTCCACCACAAAGGAAATGGACCAAGAATTATCCCTTTGAACTGATCATTGGTGATGCATCATCTAAAGTGCAAACAAGAAAGGCCACTCAAGATGAATGTCTGTATAGTAGTTTTCTGTCTCAGGAGGAACCTAAGAAAGTGGAAGAAGCTCTATTGGATCCAGATTGGATATTAGCTATGCAGGAAGAGCTGAACCAATTTGAGAGAAACCAAGTATGGAAGCTGGTACCCAAACCAAAGAACAAGAGTCCTATTGACACAAAGTGGGTATTCAGAAACAAGATGGATGAAAATGGCATTATCATAAGGAATAAAGCCAGACTGGTTGCTAAAGGCTATTCTCAGCAAGAGGGAATAGATTTTGATGAAACATATGCTCCTGTTGCAAGACTTGAAGCCATCAGAATATTTCTAGCCCATGCAGCCCATGCCAATTTCAAAGTCTATCAAATGGATGTCAAGAGTGCATTTCTAAATGGGAAATTAGAGGAGGAAGTCTATGTAAGTCAACCTCCAGGATTTGAAGATCCAAATTTTCCAGACTATGTGTATTATCTGTTGAAAGCACTCTATGGACTGAAGCAAGCACCTAGAGCCTGGTATGAGACCTTATCAAAATTTCTTTTGGAGAATCACTTCACTAGAGGTACTGTTGATAAAACTCTCTTCTTTAGGGATGTTAATGGCTCTAGTATACTTGTTCAAATTTATGTAGATGACATAATATTTGGTTCTAAAGATGACAAACTTTGCAAAAAGTTTGCTAAGCTAATGCAAAGTAATTATGAAATGAGCCTAATGGGAGAACTAACCTATTTTCTTGGTTTACAAGTTAAACAAGTTAGTGATGGAATTTTCATTAGTCAAACTAAATATATTTATGATCTTTTAAAGAAGTTTGACTTAATGGAATGTTCATCTGCAAAAACTCCCATGGCCACTGCCACCAAACTTGAATTAAATAAGACTGAAAGGTCTGTGGATATTACAAGTTATAGAGGCATGGTTGGTTCACTTTTATATTTAACTGCTAGCAGACCAGATATAATGTTTGCTACATGTCTATGTGCTAGATTCCAAGCTGATCCTAGGGAGTCTCACTTAATTGCTATCAAAAGGATTTTCAGATATCTCAAGGGTACACCAAATTTAGGTATTTGGTATCCTAGAGAATCTGGCTTTGATCTAATTGGTTATTCAGATGCAGACTATGCAGGTTGCAAAATAGATAGGAAAAGTACAACAGGCTCCTGCCAATTCCTGGGAAACAAGCTTGTATCATGGTTTAGCAAAAAGCAAAATTCAGTCTCTACTTCTACAGCTGAGGCTGAATACATTGCTGCTGGAAGTTGCTGTTCTCAAGTGTTATGGATGAGAAACCAACTCCTTGACTATGGACTTCATGTTGATAGAATTCCTATCTTTTGTGACAACACAAGTGCCATAGCCATAACAGAGAATCCTGTGCAACACTCAAGGACCAAGCACATTGATATCAAGTACCACTTCATTAGGGAGCATGTCATGAATGGTACAGTGGAACTACACTTTGTTCCAAGTGAACAACAAATTGCTGACATATTTACCAAGCCACTTGATGAATTAACATTCACAAGATTGGTAAGTGAGCTAGGTATGCTTAATTACTCTTAAAATTCATGTCTTTATTGCAATTTGAATTGAAGCCTGAAATATATTAGTTTCTAAGAACAAATTTGACTTTTAACATAGTTTATTCCATCAACGGATGTTCCCTATCCGTTGAAAGTCAAAATTGCTCTATCAACGGATAATCATTATCCGTTGAAAGACAAATACATTTCTGGAATTTTTATCCGTCAACGGATAAAACTGAAGTACCTTTCAACGGATGACAATTTGCCTTATCCGTTGAAATGTCACATCAATCGATTCAGGTGTTTAACAGCCGTTGATTCTATTCTCTTAACCGTTGATACTCATACATACATCTGTATGTATTGGTTTTAAAGGTAGTTTTTAGAATACTTACAGTTTATTCTTAAAACGGCTGAAAATCACTAACGCATATTTATTGATAAATCTTTATTTTATATTTCTTAATTTGAGAAAGCATATAAGTCCTTCTGATTGTTCATTTTTACTTTACGCTTTCTTAAAATTTCAAGCATTTACCATTTTCTCTCAAGCATTTCAAGTTATTCTCTACAATTTCTACTCACAACAATGGCACCAGTCGTGAAGATTATGTCTCAATCTGGGTTCATCTATGAAAAGAACAATTTCATAGCTTTGGTAGAAAAGAATGAAGCCCACTCAGACTATCACAAAATGATGGACTTCATCAAAAACTGCAAACTTAGCTATGCAATGCTGGAAGCCCCAACAATTTTCTGTGAAGTAGTTGAGGAGATTTGGACAACTGCTGAGTTCAACTCCATGGATATGACTATCTCCTTCACTCTCAAAGGTAAAACTCACTGTATTAACTGTGATGATTTACAAGCATGTTTTAAATTGCCTGAGAACAATGCCATGACACCACACACTGATAGTGATGTATCCAGCATGTTAGATTCCATAGGTTATTCTCTTAACTCTGCTAATTTAGGGAGTATTAGAAGAAAAGGCCTTAGGAAAGAGTGGAGTTTCCTTGGGGATGCCTTTATAAAGGTTTTCTCTGGGAAAATTAGTAATTTTGATGCCATAACTTCATCTCTGGTTAATATGTTCTATATGCTTGTTTCTGATAGGTATTTTAACTTTAGCAACTATATGATGCTAGAATTAGGTACTAGATTAGGTAACAAAGCTAATAGACCTAATAACATCTATTATGCTAGATTCTTTATGTTATTGGCTAACCATGTTGCTGAAGGTTTAGTCATAATCAATGAGAATAATAAACTCAAGTGCTGGGCACAAGAGAAAAGAGTTCTTGCAGACTTGAAGAGAATGGATCTTAACAGCAGTGTGCCATTGGTATATTTACCAATCATGAATGCACCTCAGGTAGGTGAGGTAATTGCTTCTACAACTCCTACTTCTTCCAACCCCTCTATTTCTTTATCTTCTAGTGTGGCCATGAAATCTGTGATGCCCCAACAGATTTCTACCAAGGTCACCAAAACTAAACTTTCAAAATCCAAGACAAAGAAATCCACCTCTGTTGTTTCTCAAAAGACAACAGTTGTAACACCAACTATTAACCCTGAGGTGAGTGAACAGGGTGTGAGTGGTGAGGGGAGGGGTGAACATCAAAGAAACCCCCAGGATAAGGAAGGAAAGTTGAGTGCTTCCCAAGCTAGCCAAGCCACAGTTTCTCAAAAAGCTGTGGTGGTTGAAAAGGTATCTAGCACAGAACAAATGAGGATGTTACTATTGAAAATAGTTCCCAACCAGGAACACAGAACAAATGAGGGAGGGACACTAAAGCCAAACACTCACCAACAAAAGCCTTTATTAGAAGAAAGAAGGCCAGAACCCAATCTTCTACACAGGGTGCACACACTGCACAGATACATCCATCTGTATCTATGCCTTCTCAAACTCAGTTTGATGTGACTCCAATAAATGTGGAGTCACATCCCCATTCTCTCACAATAATCACACATCAATCACCAAACACTTCATCACCATCTCTGGATGTGGATATGTTATTCCCATCAATTCCTGATTCTCCCTCTTTACAACTCAGGGAGAAGCCCCACTCAAATATAGGTGATCATCATCTCTTAGATGATTTGTTGGATCACCCGCAAATTCTTTCAGATATAATTGAAGGATCTGTGTCACCACATCTCAAATCAATCTACACAGATTCAACAGTTATATCACTTTCAATTTCAACTTCTTTTCCTTCTTCAACGGATATCACTCATCCGTTGACAAGTGGTTGTTCTTCAACGGATAAGCTTAACAGCAGTTATCCGTTGATAACATCAGTTTCACCTTCAACGGATATTCCACATCCGTTGACAGTCTCTACACAAATAACTGAATTAATCCCAAGTGTAGAAGACATGAATACTGTGCAATCACTCTTAGGATTGAGGGAAGGGAGTGACAATTTGAGTGAGAGGCTGGGTTTCTCCCAGGCAAAAGGAGAGATTGAGAGCTCAAAAATGCATGCTATTTCTTCCAGCATGGCAAAAGTAAGTGAGTGGAGTACCACCTTAGTAGGTGAAGGTGAGGGAGTGAGTTGTGTGAGCCAGGGGGAGCCCCTGATGCAAGAACATAGAGAAAAAGAGAGAAAAGCAGGTACAGTAGATACAAGGGTGGAACCAGCCATTGCTAATGAATCAATGATTGTGGATGATGCTGAAAAGGAAAGACAATTTCAGCAACATTACAAAGCTGTAATTGATAACATTTCCTTGGATGCTGACACTTTTACTCATCCTGTGACAGCCTATCAACTGTTGGCTGCTCAGGGCAATGAGAAAGCAGAAAGGTCACTAAATCTAGTGCACACAACAGAATCTCTTCAAAGGGATAAAGCTGCCATTAACAAAATGCCTTCTACAGCTGGTGAGCCATCTGAGGAATTTGGAGCAAATTCTGATGATGATGACTCTATTTCTTTTAATGGAAGCATGAACTTAGGGGGAGATGAAGGCCCTAGTTCAATTCCAAATCTACCTGAATGGGCCTTGACTAAGGAGTACAGATCAGTGGAATTCAATGTCTCTTTAGTCAAACAAATCAACACTATTCAACAGGCCATTCAGAATACTTCACATGCAAGTATCAAGGCTATCCTTCAAGCTCACCTGGACTCACTGCATCTCATGAAGCTGCAGCAAGTGAAGCAGAATCTGAGTATGGATGATCTCAGGAAGGATATTGCTGACTTGAAAACCTATACTTCAGAAAAATTGGATTCAGTCATGCCCTATGGTACATTGCAGGACTTGGTTTTGAGATTGAAGAAAGAATCTGTTACTGAAAAAAGGTTGGCCAAGTTAGAAGACAGAGTTCAAGTTATTGAAAATTCTGTGGCCACCATTCTTCACAATCAACAATCTCAAACCAGTCTCCTACTGCAGCTGGCAAAAGCACAAGGCTTGACCCCTCTCCTTGATGATAACAAAAAGGGGGAGAGTAAAAGGGAAGGGGAAGGAGAGCCATCTACAAAAGTCAACATATCTAAAGTGCTAGTTCCTGCCATCACTACTTCTCCAATCATTCAAATCAAGGACAAGCCTGATGGAATTGATTTGATTCAGCTAGCAGCAGCTGAAATTCAAGTGAAAGAGCAAAGGAGGAGAATTGATGAAAGATTGCAACTGTTGTTTGGTTCTACACAAGACAAATCAACATCTGTGAAATACAGCACAAAAATTGAACCAATCAACATGGAGCTCATGCCAGTAGGGAGTCATAAGGATGGAGAAGCTTCTTCCAAAGAGCTACAAGCTATAATTCTCAAGCCCAATGAAAGATCCAATAAGGACTCAACAAAGAATCCTTTAAAAGAAGTGGACTTTCCTTCTCCAAAAGCTGATGAGAACAAGATTTTAGGCAGAAGTATTGCTTATCTCAAAAAGACCATGGATGAGGCTGTAAGGAGAAATAGAGCTATTATCATTAGAGAGGGAAAGAGCATATGTGTGATGCAAGGACATCCCAAATTCTCAATAGCCAAGAAGGAAGAAGACAAGCAATTAAAGGCTGACAAAAGAGCACAAGCAAAGCTTGAACAACAGCTAAAGTCAAGTCTAGTTGAAAAAGAAATTGAAGTTAGGGGTGAAGACAAGACTACAAACCTAGATGAGGTTTTAGGGAGTATATTTGGTGAGAGTGTGGAAGAAAGAGAGGAATGGCAGAAGGGAAACAGAAGAAAGGTCAAGGCACATAGAAGGAGTGGAGATAACACTGAAGTAACCAAATCTATATCTAAACCACTAACTTCCATACCTGAACCCCTTGTTGCTGATCCCACAATAAACATCCATGGTGAACCAATCATTCCAAAAGAGGAACCTATTGATTGGGACACTATCAAATTGCCTACCTTTCTAACCACTCTTCCACTACCAAAGAAACAGAAAAGAAAACCAAAATCTACACCTCCCATAACCTCTAAGAAATTCACTCAAAAACAAAAACCTAAGCCTAAGTCACCCATTTCTAAAGATGATTATGTTCACATCTGTGACATAAAAGAAATTTCAGACATTGAACTCTATCTGGATGAACTGGAGGATGTAAGGGGAATAGCTGCCTACAGACAGTTACCAGAGAGATTAGTATTCAGATATAAAGGAGCTGGGGAAAGAACATGGCCTCTCCACAGGATTCTGGATGAAGGCTACTCTACCTTGATTAGAGTCTATTCAGCTATACAAAAGGATTCTGGCTTTACCAGAACTGCCAAGACTGAAATTCTCAACAAGATAGCCAATATAAGGAAAACTTGGAGGGAGCCCAATTCTTTACCCAGGACTTTACTCATTCAAGAAAGGGAAATGAAAATTCACAAATCACCTCATTGGTTGATGGAATTTAGAGATGATAAAGGAGTCAGAAGATTTTTCAGACTTGAAGACCAACTCAAGATTGCCAGCAATGAAACTCTCAAAGAAATGCAATCTAAGTTGGATGTCAGTGTTGAAGATGAAGCTGAATTCTTCAGACAACTCCAACTCCAAATTGAGGAAAATGACAAAAGGCTAGGAAAGAAAACCAGGGAACAAAGAAGAAAAAGATGATTTGCTCAGACTAAAGGAGTGTCCTTGGAAACACTGTAAATCTTCAATTATCTCCTAGTACATACACTTTTGCAGCATTTTTAAATTTCTACTTAGTTTCAATTCATATATCTGTTAAGTGTTTTGTTATCATCAAGTTAACCCTGAATTTATGCCTACAATTCTTATAGACATAAATAGGGGGAGATTGTTAGGAATGTATGTGCATTAGTTTGATGATATGTTTAACAAAATACTTAAGTAGAAATTTAGTGTCTGTAGCCTCAACGGATAAGACCACTTTGGCTATCCGTTGATGGTGTAGCTTTACTTAGAAATAAGTCTAGTGTTGTAGCATATTTCAGTCTCTGTATTTAAAATGTAATTCTTGGAAGTTGAGAGAAACTATGAGTCATGTTGACTACTAGATGATATGCAGATAGGAAGGCCAATTGTAAATACTTCATGCCCTGTAATTTTGTATAAGTGAAGTGGTATCAACGGATGACTTAAAGACCTTCAACGGATCAGAAGCTAAGCTTCAACGGATGTCTCTAAAGCTTCAACGGATAAAGTCATCAACGGATAACATCCTTCAACGGATGAGTGCATCAACGGATGAAAGCTTCAACGGATAACATCCTTCAACGGATGAGTGCATCAACGGATGAAAGTTTCAACGGATGTTCTGATGATTAGCCGTTGATAAGAGGTAGTTGTACCTACAGACATAGGCACATGGGTTGATAGAGACAACTGAGATGTGGTAGCCGAATTTCAGGAACAACAGAAAAAGCAGCCGTTCTTCTCTGGTACAAAGATGCAATAGTCAACAAAGTACTGGAGTGAACAGGAAAAGAAGCAAGTGAAGATCTTATTTTATTACTGTATTTTATATTGTTCTTCACTTGTACTCTTGGTAATATATAAACCAAGTAGAAGCTAGTAATTAGATGTGAGATTTTCCAGAGCTGTTTAGAAAAACATTGAGAGAAAATTCATCTAGTTTGTACTAGGATGCAGCTGTGATCAACATTGTTTAATCACAGATTTTCTAATATACCATCTCTGGTGGAACAACAAATCCACCAGAAAAGTTTTTAAGGTCTGTTGTGTTCTTTACATTTGTGCTTGAATATATATCTGTCTGCATTAGCTTAAAGCAATTCACACACTTGTTCTTCTTGAACACACAACTTTCATAAACTGCTCAAAACTTGAAAAAGTTTTGAGATTTACATTCAACCCCCCCTTCTGTAAATCTCATTGTTAGTCCACTAAGAATAACATTTGCTTTTACTAGATTTTTCTAATCTTGACATGCGAGATGAATTTGAAATTTTTTGATAATTTTTTCATATGGTTAAAATAGATATATCTTAACATCCATGTTAGGTCCCAATTTGTTTGTAGAAGGGGGGTTGAATGCAAACAATACCGTTTAAGCGAATAAAATGCGGAATAAAAAAGTGAAACAAAATTCAAGTTAAATAAAACTTTTATTAAACTTGAAAGGTGTTACAACTATGGTATCGGTTATAAGGGATTAATCTCAAATCAATTATTGCAAATCTAGAATAAATTCGACATGAACTTTTTCTATTTTTGCAATTAAAAGATCAAATGCTAAATGCGATTTGAGATTAAGTTCTAGGGATTTTAATCCGCTAGATTGATACACAAGAACAAGATAAAGATTTCTAGTTGATTGGATTTAACTTTACAATCTAGAAATTTAATCTTGAAGAAAGCAGATGAAAAATGAGAATGTTTTGCCTTTGTTTTCTGCTTCTTTTTTTCTTGACTTGTGTGTTCTGTATGTTGAATAATTGCATGAATAACTTCTGCTGTGTTTTGTTGTTTAAGTAAACAAAACAATCCAGTTGAATCAGCAAGACTTTCGGCAAGACAATCAAATGAACTGGCATGCCAATCCATTTGAACTGGTAGGACTTTCGGTGAGACTATCCTTTTGAACTAGCAAGACAATCCCAATAGCTAGCAAGACAATCAGAATGAACTAGCAAGACTTTCGGTATGACTATCAATTGTCATACCGATTGTCATAGTAGTTCAAATCAAATTGTCTTACTGAATTATTAATAGATTTTAATCTAATAATAATTCTAAAAATCCTTAATATTAATTCTGAATTAATTAATCAATTAATTCAATTAATCAATAAATTAATCTTTGCAGATATAATTTATTTTCTTAATTAAATTATATGACTTAATTAATTAATAGAGAATTAATATTAATCTTGAGCAGCAACCATTCTTCTGAAAATCTTCTGAAAATTACTGTCAAGTATGAATCAATTCCACCACTTCAATGTTGACACTCGATGTACTGTCTGGTTCATGAGTGACTAACTTCCGTGACGTTTCTTCAAGTCTTGACCTTGATACTCTTGATTTTCTTCAGACTAAATCCTTGTAATTAATTGATACCCTGACGAGATCTCTGTCACTTGATTAAATCCACAATCCTGATTTATATCAATGAGGCTTGATCAATTTCTTGAGCTTCTTCCAGTGAATTAAGTCTTCAAGTCTGTAGATGAATAATGTTTCTTAACCCTTTGACAGATGTTACTATATGAGATCTCTCTGACGACAGATCCACTATTTACTTATTACATTCTTATTTGAGTTGAGTTAAATCTCGAATATACAAATAGGTTATGCCATATGCCTTTCAATCCATACAATACGATCTTCGGAAAAATCATTTTAAAAATTAATCTTGTAAATCGGGAACGAGTCTCGTTGTTGGGAGGGGTACTTTTACTAGATTATTCTAATCCTGACATGCAAGATGAATTTGAAATTTTTTGATAATTTTTTCTTATGGTTAAAAATAGATATTTCTTAACAACCGTATTGTTTGATCGTCGGAAAAATTATTTTAAAAATTAATCATGTAAATCGGGAATGAGTCTTGTTGTAGAAAGGGTGCTTTTACTAGATTTTTCTAATACTAACATGTAAGATGAATTTGAATTTTTTTGATAATTTTTTCATATGGTTAAAATAGGGCTATCTTAACATCCGTACGGTTTGATCATTGGAAAAATCATTTTTAAAATTTATCTTTTAAATTGGGAACGAGTCTCGTTAGAGAAAGTTTACTTTTACTAGATTTTTCAAATCCTGGCATGCAAGATCAATTTGAAATTTTTTGATAAATTTTTCTTATAGTTAAATATATATATCTTAACATTCGTACGATTTGATCGTCAAAAAAATCATTTTAAAAATCAGTCTTGTAAATCGGGAACAAGTCTCCTTGTTATTTGTTTTTACTAGATTTTTCTAATCTTGACATGCGAGATGAATTTGAAATTTTTCGATAATTTTTTCATATAGTTAAAATAGATATATCTTAACATCCGTACGGTTCGATCATCGGAAAAATCATTTTAAAAATTAATCATGTAAATCGGGAATGATTCTCGTTGTACAAAGGGTGTTTTTACTAAATATTTCTAATCCTAACATGAAAAATGAATTTGAATTTTTTTGATAATTTTATCATATGGTTAAAATAGAGACATCTTAACATCCATACGGTTTGATCGTCGGAAAAATCATTTTTAAAATTTATCTTTTTAAATCGGGAACGAGTCTCGTTGGAGAAAGGATACTTTTACTATATTTTTTTATCCTGACATGCAAGATCAATATGAAATTTTTTGACAAATTTTTCTTATGGTTAAAATAGACATATCTTAACATCCGTACGGTTTGAACGTCGAAAAAATTATTTTAAAAATCATTCTTGTAAATCGGGAACAAATCTCCTTGTTATTTGCTTTTACTAGATTTTTCTAATCTTGACATGCGAGATGAATTTGAAATTTTTTGATAATTTTTTCATATGGTTAAAATAGATATATCTTAGCATCCATACGGTACGATTTTCGGAAAAATCATTTTAAAAATTAATCTTGTAAATTGGGAATGAGTCTCGTTGTTGGGAGAGGTACTTTTACTAGATTATTCTAATCCTGACATGCAAGATGAATTTGAAATTTTTTGATAATTTTTTCTTATGGTTAAAAATAGATATATCTTAACATCCGTATTGTTTGATCGTCAGAAAAATTATTTTAAAAATTAATCATGTAAATCGGGAATGAGTCTCGTTGTAGAAAGGGTGCTTTTACTAGATTTTTCTAATACTAACATGCAAGATGAATTTGAATTTTTTTGATAATTTTTTCATATGGTTAAAATAGAGCTATCTTAACATCCGTACGGTTTGATCGTTGGAAAAATCATTTTTAAAATTTATCTTTTAAATTGGGAACGAGTCTCGTTGGAGAAAGTTTACTTTTACTAGATTTTTCAAATCCTGACATGCAAGATCAATTTGAAATTTTTTGATAAATTTTTCTTATGGTTAAATAGATATATCTTAACATTCGTACGATTTGATCGTCAAAAAAATCATTTTAAAAATCAGTCTTGTAAATCGGGAACAAGTCTCCTTGTTATTTGCTTTTACTAGATTTTTCTAATCTTGACATGCGAGATGAATTTGAAATTTCTTGATAATTTTTTCATATAGTTAAAATAGATATATCTTAACTTCCGTACGGTTCGATCATCGGAAAAATCATTTTAAAAATTAATCATGTAAATCGGGAATGATTCTCGTTGTAGAAAGGGTGTTTTACTAGATATTTCTAATCCTAACATGAAAGATGAATTTGATTTTTTTTGATAATTTTTTCATATGATTAAAATAGAGATATCTTAACATCCATACGGTTTGATCGTCGGAAAAATCATTTTTAAAATTTATCTTTTTAAATCGGGAACGAGTCTCTTTGGAGAAAGGATACTTTTACTATATTTTTCTAATCCTGACATGCAAGATCAATATGAAATTTTTTGACAAATTTTTCTTATGGTTAAAATAGATATATCTTAACATTCGTATAGTTTGATCGTCAAAAAAATCATTTTAAAAATCAGTCTTGTAAATCAGGAACAAGTCTCCTTGTTATTTGCTTTTACTAGATTTTTCTAATCTTGACATGCGAGATGAATTTGAAATTTCTTGATAATTTTTTCATATAGTTAAAATAGATATATCTTAACATTCGTACGGTTCGATCATCGGAAAAATTATTTTAAAAATTAATCATGTAAATCGGGAATGAGTCTGGTTGTAGAAAGGGTGCTTTTATTAGATTTTTCTAATACAAACATGCAAGATGAATTTGAATTTTTTTGATAATTTTTTCATATGATTAAAATAGAGATATCTTAACATCCATACGGTTTGATCGTCGGAAAAATCATTTTTAAAATTTATCTTTTTAAATCGGGAACGAGTCTCGTTGGAGAAAGGATACTTTTACTATATTTTTATAATCCTGACATGCAAGATCAATATGAAATTTTTTGACAAATTTTTCTTATGGTTAAAATAGATATATCTTAACATCCGTATAGTTTGATCGTCAAAAAAATCATTTTAAAAATCAGTCTTGTAAATCAGGAACAAGTCTCCTTGTTATTTGCTTTTACTAGATTTTTCTAATCTTGACATGCGAGATGAATTTGAAATTTTTTGATAATTTTTTCATAGGGTTAAAATAGATATATCTTAACATCCATATGGTACGATCTTCGGAAAAATCATTTTAAAAATTAATCTTGTAAATCGGGAACGAGTCTCGTTGTTGGGAGGAGTACTTTTACTAGATTATTCTAATCCTTACATGCAAGATGAATTTGAAATTTTTTGATAATTTTTTCTTATGGTTAAAAATAGATATATCTTAACATCCGTATTTTTTAATCGTCGGAAAAATTATTTTAAAAATTAATCATGTAAATCGGGAATGAGTCTGGTTGTAGAAAGGGTGCTTTTACTAGATTTTTCTAATACTAACATGCAAGATGAATTTGAATTTTTTTAATAATTTTTTAATATGGTTAAAATAGAGCTATCTTAACATCCGTACGGTTTGATCGTTGAAAAAATCATTTTCAAAATTTATCTTTTAAATTGGGAACGAGTCTCGTTGGAGAAAGTTTACTTTTACTAGATTTTTCAAATCCTGACATGCAAGATCAATTTGAAATTTTTTGACAAATTTTTCTTATGGTTAAAATAGATATATCTTAACATATGTACGGTTTGATAGTCGAAAAAATCATTTTAAAAATTAGTCTTGTAAATTGGGAACAATTCTCCTTGTTATTTGCTTTTACTAGATTTTTCTAATCTTGACATGCGAGATGAATTTGAAATTTCTTGATAATTTTTTCATATCGTTAAAATAGATATATCTTAACTTCCGTACGGTTCGATCATCGGAAAAATCATTTTAAAAATTAATCATGTAAATCGGGAATGATTCTCGTTGTAGAAAGGGTGTTTTACTAGATATTTCTAATCCTAACATGAAAGATGAATTTGATTTTTTTTGATAATTTTTTCATATGATTAAAATAGAGATATCTTAACATCCATACGGTTTGATCGTCGGAAAAATCATTTTTAAAATTTATCTTTTTAAATCGGGAACGAGTCTCTTTGGAGAAAGGATACTTTTACTATATTTTTCTAATCCTGACATGCAAGATCAATATGAAATTTTTTGACAAATTTTTCTTATGGTTAAAATAGATATATCTTAACATTCGTATAGTTTGATCGTCAAAAAAATCATTTTAAAAATCAGTCTTGTAAATCAGGAACAAGTCTCCTTGTTATTTGCTTTTACTAGATTTTTCTAATCTTGACATGCGAGATGAATTTGAAATTTCTTGATAATTTTTTCATATAGTTAAAATAGATATATCTTAACATTCGTACGGTTCGATCATCGGAAAAATTATTTTAAAAATTAATCATGTAAATCGGGAATGAGTCTGGTTGTAGAAAGGGTGCTTTTATTAGATTTTTCTAATACAAACATGCAAGATGAATTTGAATTTTTTTGATAATTTTTTCATATGATTAAAATAGAGATATCTTAACATCCATACGGTTTGATCGTCGGAAAAATCATTTTTAAAATTTATCTTTTTAAATCGGGAACGAGTCTCGTTGGAGAAAGGATACTTTTACTATATTTTTATAATCCTGACATGCAAGATCAATATGAAATTTTTTGACAAATTTTTCTTATGGTTAAAATAGATATATCTTAACATCCGTATAGTTTGATCGTCAAAAAAATCATTTTAAAAATCAGTCTTGTAAATCAGGAACAAGTCTCCTTGTTATTTGCTTTTACTAGATTTTTCTAATCTTGACATGCGAGATGAATTTGAAATTTTTTGATAATTTTTTCATAGGGTTAAAATAGATATATCTTAACATCCATATGGTACGATCTTCGGAAAAATCATTTTAAAAATTAATCTTGTAAATCGGGAACGAGTCTCGTTGTTGGGAGGAGTACTTTTACTAGATTATTCTAATCCTTACATGCAAGATGAATTTGAAATTTTTTGATAATTTTTTCTTATGGTTAAAAATAGATATATCTTAACATCCGTATTTTTTAATCGTCGGAAAAATTATTTTAAAAATTAATCATGTAAATCGGGAATGAGTCTGGTTGTAGAAAGGGTGCTTTTACTAGATTTTTCTAATACTAACATGCAAGATGAATTTGAATTTTTTTAATAATTTTTTAATATGGTTAAAATAGAGCTATCTTAACATCCGTACGGTTTGATCGTTGAAAAAATCATTTTCAAAATTTATCTTTTAAATTGGGAACGAGTCTCGTTGGAGAAAGTTTACTTTTACTAGATTTTTCAAATCCTGACATGCAAGATCAATTTGAAATTTTTTGACAAATTTTTCTTATGGTTAAAATAGATATATCTTAACATATGTACGGTTTGATAGTCGAAAAAATCATTTTAAAAATTAGTCTTGTAAATTGGGAACAAGTCTCCTTGTTATTTGCTTTTACTAGATTTTTCTAATCTTGACATGCGAGATGAATTTGAAATTTTTTGATAATTTTTTCATATGGTTAAAATAGATATATCTTAACATCCATACGGTACGATCTTCAGAAAAATCATTTTAAAAATTAATCTTGTAAATCGGGAACGAGTCTCGTTGTTGGGAGGGGTACTTTTACTAGATTATTCTAATCCTGACATGCAAGATGAATTTGAAATTTTTTGATAATTTTTTCTTATGGTTAAAAATAGATATATCTTAACATCCGTATTTTTTGATCGTCGGAAAAATTATTTTAAAAATTAATCATGTAAATCGGGAATGAGTCTGGTTGTAGAAAGGGTGCTTTTATTAGATTTTTCTAATACAAACATGCAAGATGAATTTGAATTTTTTTGATAATTTTTTCATATGATTAAAATAGAGATATCTTAACATCCCTACGGTTTGATCGTTGGAAAAATCATTTTTAAAATTTATCTTTTTAAATCGGGAACGAGTCTCGTTGGAGAAAGGATACTTTTACTATATTTTTCTAATCCTGACATGCAAGATCAATATGAAATTTATTGACAAATTTTTCTTATTGTTAAAATAGATATATCTTAACATCCGTATGGTTTGATCGTCAAAAAAATTATTTTAAAAATCAGTCTTGTAAATCGGGAACAAGTCTCCTTGTTATTTGCTTTTACTAGATTTTTCTAATCTTGACATGCGAGATGAATTTGAAATTTTTTGATAATTTTTTCATAGGGTTAAATAGATATATCTTAACATCCATAGGTACGATCTTCGGAAAAATCATTTTAAAAATTAATCTTGTAAATCGGGAACGAGTCTCGTTGTTGGGAGGGGTACTTTTACTAGATTATTCTAATCCTTACATGCAATGTTAATTTGAAATTTTTTGATAATTTTTTCTTATGGTTAAAAATAGATATATCTTAACATCCGTATTTTTTGATCGTCGGAAAAATTATTTTAAAAATTAATCATGTAAATCGGGAATGAGTCTAGTTGTAGAAAGGGTGCTTTTACTAGATTTTTCTAATTCTAACATGCAAGATGAATTTGAATTTTTTTGATAATTTTTTCATATGGTTAAAATAGAGTTATCTTAACATCCGTACGGTTTGATCGTTGGAAAAATCTTTTTCAAAATTTATCTTTTAAATTGGGAACGAGTCTCGTTGGAGAAAGTTTACTTTTACTAGATTTTTCAAATCCTGACATGCAAGATCAATTTGAAATTTTTTGACAAATTTTTCTTATGGTTAAAATAGATATATCTTAACATCTGTACGGTTTTATCGTCGAAAAAATCATTTTAAAAATTAGTCTTGTAAATCGGGAACAAGTCTCCTTGTTATTTGCTTTTACTAGATTTTTCTAATCTTGACATGCGAGATGAATTTGAAATTTTTTGATAATTTTTTCATATGGGTAAAATAGATATATCTTAACATCCATACGGTACGATCTTCGGAAAAATCATTTTAAAAATTAATCTTGTAAATCGGGAACGAGTCTCGTTGTTGGGAGGGGTACTTTTACAAGATTATTCTAATCCTGACATGCAAGATGAATTTGAAATTTTTTGATAATTTTTTCTTATGGTTAAAATAGATATATCTTAACATCCGTATTGTTTGATCGTTGGAAAAATTATTTTAAAAATTAATCATGTAAATCGGGAATGAGTCTCGTTGCAGAAAGGGTGTTTTTCCTAGATTTTTCTAATACTAACATGCAAGATGAATTTGAATTTTTTTGATAATTTTTTCATATTGTTAAAATAGAGCTATCTTAACATCTGTACGGTTTGATCGTTGGAAAAATCATTTTTAAAATTTATCTTTTAAATTGGGAACGAGTCTCGTTGGAGAAAGTTTACTTTTACTAGATTTTTCAAATCCTGACATGCAAGATCAATTTGAAATTTTTTGATAAATTTTTCTTACGGTTAAATAGATATATCTTAACATTCGTACGGTTTGATCGTCAAAAAAATCATTTTAAAAATCAGTCTTGTAAATCGGGAACAAGTCTTCTTGTTATTTGCTTTTACTAGATTTTTCTAATCTTGACATGCGAGATGAATTTGAAATTTTTGGATAATTTTTTCATATAGTTAAAATAGATATATCTTAACATCCGTACGGTTCGATCATCGGAAAAATCATTTTAAAAATTAATCATGTAAATCGGGAATGATTCTCGTTGTAGAAAGGGTGTTTTTACTAGATATTTCTAATCCTAACATGAAAGATGAATTTGAATTTTTTTGATAATTTTTTCATATGATTAAAATAGAGATATCTTAACATCCATACGGTTTGATCGTCGGAAAAATCATTTTTAAAATTTATCTTTTTAAATCGGGAACGAGTCTCGTTGGAGAAAGGATACTTTTACTATATTTTTCTAATCATGACATGCAAGATCAATATGAAATTTATTGACAAATTTTTCTTATGATTAAAATAGATATATCTTAACATCCGTATGGTTTGATCGTCAAAAAAATCATTTTAAAAATCAGTCTTGTAAATCGGGAACAAGTCTCCTTGTTATTTGCTTTTACTAGATTTTTCTAATCTTGACATGCGAGATGAATTTGAAATTTTTTGATAATTTTTTCATAGGGTTAAAGTAGATATATCTTAACATCCATACGGTACGATCTTCGGAAAAATCATTTTAAAAATTAATTTTGTAAATCGAGAATGAGTCTCGTTGTTGGGAGGGGTACTTTTACTAGATTATTCTAATCCTCACATGCAAGATGAATTTGAAATTTTTCGATAATTTTTTCTTATGGTTAAAAATAGATATATCTTAACATCCGTATTTTTTGATCGTCGGAAAAATTATTTTAAAAATTAATCATGTAAATCGGGAATGAGTCTGGTTGTAGAAAGGGTGCTTTTACTAGATTTTTCTAATACTAACATGCAAGATGAATTTGAATTTTTTTGATAATTTTTTCATATGGTTAAAATAGAGCTATCTTAACATCCGTACGGTTTGATCGTTGGAAAAATCATTTTAAAAATTAGTCTTGTAAATCGGGAACAAGTCTCCTTGTTATTTGCTTTTACTAGATTTTTCTAATCTTGACATGCGAGATGAATTTGAATTTTTTTGATAATTTTTTCATATGGTTAAAATAGATATATCTTAACATCCATACAATACGATCTTCTGAAAAATCATTTTAAAAATTAATCTTGTAAATCGGGAACGAGTCTCGTTATTGGGAGGGGTACCTTTACTAGATTATTCTAATCCTGACAAGCAAAAAGAATTTGAAATTTTTTGATAATTTTTTCTTATGGTTAAAAATAGATATATCTTAACATCCGTACGATTTGATCGTCAAAAAAATCATTTTAAAAATTAGTCTTGTAAATCGGGAACAAGTCTCCTTGTTATTTGTTTTTGCTAGATTTTTCTAATCTTGACATGCGAGATGAATTTGAAATTTTTTGATAATTTTTTCATATAGTTAAAATAGATATCTTAACATCCGTACGGTTCGATCATCGGAAAAATCATTTTAAAAATTAATCATGTAAATCGGGAATGATTCTCGTTTTACAAAGGGTGTTTTTACTAGATATTTCTAATCCTAACATGAAAGATGAATTTGAATTTTTTTGATAATTTTTTCATATGATTAAAATAGAGATATCTTAACATCCATACGGTTTGATCGTCAGAAAAATCATTTTTAAAATTTATCTTTTTAACTCGGGAACGAGTCTCGTTGGAGAAAGGATACTTTTACTATATTTTTTTAATCCTGACATGCAAGATCAATATGAAATGTTTTGACAAATTTTTATTATGGTTAAAATAGATATATCTTAACATCCGCACGGTTTGAACGTCGAAAAAATTATTTTAAAAATCAGTCTTGTAAATCGGGAACAAGTCTCCTTGTTATTTGCTTTTACTAGATTTTTCTAATCTTGACATGCGAGATGAATTTGAAATTTTTTGATAATTTTTTCATAGGGTTAAAATAGATATATCTTAACATCCATACGGTACGATCTTCGGAAAAATCATTTTAAAAATTAATCTTGTAAATCGGGAACGAGTCTCGTTGTTGGGAGGGGTACTTTTACTAGATTATTCTAATCCTTACATGCAAGATGAATTTGAAATTTTTTGATAATTTTTTCTTATGGTTAAAATAGATATATCTTAACATCCGTATTGTTTGATCGTCGGAAAAATTATTTAAAAATTAATCATGTAAATCGGGAATGAGTCTCGTTGTAGAAAGGGTGCTTTTACTAGATTTTTCTAATACTAACATGCAAGATGAATTTGAATTTTTTTGATAATTTTTTCATATGGTTAAAATAGAGCTATCTTAACATCCGTACGGTTTGATCGTTGGAAAAATCATTTTCAAAATTTATCTTTTATATTGGGAACGAGTCTTGTTGGAGAAAGTTTATTTTTACTAGATTTTTCAAATCCTGACATGCAAGATCAATTTGAAATTTTTTGATAAATTTTTCTTACAGTTAAATAGATATATCTTAACTTTCGTACGGTTTGATCGTCAAAAAAATCATTTTAAAAATCAGTCTTGTAAATCGGGAACAAGTCTCCTTGTTATTTGCTTTTACTAGATTTTTCTAATCTTGACATGCGAGATGAATTTGAAATTTTTTGATAATTTTTTCATATAGTTAAAATAGATATATCTTAACATCCGTACGGTTCGATCATCGGAAAAATCATTTTAAAAATTAATCATGTAAATCGGGAATGATTCTCGTTGTAGAAAGGGTGTTTTTACTAGATATTTCTAATCCTAACATGAAAGATGAATTTGAATTTTTTTGATAATTTTTTCATATGATTAAAATAGAGATATCTTAACATCCATACGGTTTGATCGTCGGAAAAATCATTTTTAAAATTTATCTTTTTAAATCGGGAACGAGTCTCGTTGGAGAAAGGATACTTTTACTATATTTTTCTAATCCTGACATGCAAGATCAAAATGAAATTTATTGACAAATTTTTCTTATGGTTAAAATAGATATATCTTAACATCCGTATGGTTTGATCGTCAAAAAAATCATTTTAAAAATCAGTCTTGTAAATCGGGAACAAGTCTCCTTGTTATTTGCTTTTACTAGATTTTTCTAATCTTGACATGCGAGATGAATTTGAAATTTTTTGATAATTTTTTCATAGGGTTAAAATAGATATATCTTAACATCCATACGGTACGATCTTCGGAAAAATCATTTTAAAAATTAATTTTGTAAATCGAGAATGAGTCTCGTTGTTGGGAGGGGTACTTTTACTAGATTATTCTAATCCTGACATGCAAGATGAATTTGAAATTTTTCGATAATTTTTTCTTATGGTTAAAAATAGATATATCTTAACATCCGTATTTTTTGATCGTCGGAAAAATTATTTTAAAAATTAATCATGTAAATCGGGAATGAGTCTGGTTGTAGAAAGGGTGCTTTTACTAGATTTTTCTAATACTAACATGCAAGATGAATTTGAATTTTTTTGATAATTTTTTCATATGGTTAAAATAGAGCTATCTTAACATCCGTACGGTTTGATCATTGGAAAAATCATTTTAAAAATTAGTCTTGTAAATCGGGAACAAGTCTCCTTGTTATTTGCTTTTACTAGATTTTTCTAATCTTGACATGCGAGATGAATTTGAAATTTTTTGATAATTTTTTCATATGGTTAAAATAGATATATCTTAACATCCATACAATACGATCTTCTGAAAAATCATTTTAAAAATTAATCTTGTAAATCGGGAACGAGTCTCGTTGTTGGGAGGGGTACCTTTACTAGATTATTCTAATCCTGACAAGCAAGAAGAATTTGAAATTTTTTGATAATTTTTTCTTATGGTTAAAAATAGATATATCTTAACATCCGTATTGTTTGATCGTCGGAAAAATTATTTTAAAAATTAATCATGTAAATCGGGAATGAGTCTCGTTGTAGAAAGGGTGCTTTTACTAGATTTTTCTAATACTAACATGTAAGATGAATTTGATTTTTTTTGATAATATTTTCATATGGTTAAAATAAGGCTATCTTAACATCCGTACGGTTTGATCGTTGGAAAAATCATTTTTAAAATTTATCTTTTAAATTGGGAACGAGTCTCGTTGGAGAAAGTTTACTTTTACTAGATTTTTCAAATCCTGACATGCAAGATCAATTTGAAATTTTTTGATAAATTTTTCTTATATTTAAAATAGATATATCTTAACATTCGTACGATTTGATCGTCAAAAAAATCATTTTAAAAATCAGTCTTGTAAATCGGGAACAAGTCTCCTTGTTATTTGTTTTTGCTAGATTTTTCTAATCTTGACATGCGAGATGAATTTGAAATTTTTTGATAATTTTTTCATATAGTTAAAATAGATATCTTAACATCCGTACGGTTCGATCATCGGAAAAATCATTTTAAAAATTAATCATGTAAATCGGGAATGATTCTCGTTTTACAAAGGGTGTTTTTACTAGATATTTCTAATCCTAACATGAAAGATGAATTTGAATTTTTTTGATAATTTTTTCATATGATTAAAATAGAGATATCTTAACATCCATACTGTTTGATCGTCGGAAAAATCATTTTTAAAATTTATCTTTTTAAATCGGGAACGAGTCTCGTTGGAGAAAGGATACTTTTACTATATTTTTTTAATCCTGACATGCAAGATCAATATGAAATTTTTTGACAAATTTTTATTATCGTTAAAATAGATATATCTTAACATCCGCACGGTTTGAACGTCGAAAAAATTATTTTAAAAATCAGTCTTGTAAATCGGGAACAAGTCTCCTTGTTATTTGCTTTTACTAGATTTTTCTAATCTTGACATGCGAGATGAATTTGAAATTTTTTGATAATTTTTTCATAGGGTTAAAATAGATATATCTTAACATCCATACGGTACGATCTTCGGAAAAATCATTTTAAAAATTAATCTTGTAAATCGGGAACGAGTCTCGTTGTTGGGAGGGGTACTTTTACTAGATTATTCTAATCCTTACATGCAAGATGAATTTGAAATTTTTTGATAATTTTTTCTTATGGTTAAAATAGATATATCTTAACATGCGTATTGTTTGATCGTCGAAAAAATTATTTAAAAATTAATCATGTAAATCGGGAATGAGTCTCGTTGTAGAAAGGGTGCTTTTACTAGATTTTTCTAATACTAACATGCAAGATGAATTTGAATTTTTTTGATAATTTTTTCATATGGTTAAAATAGAGCTATCTTAACATCCGTACGGTTTGATCGTTGGAAAAATCATTTTCAAAATTTATCTTTTAAATTGGGAACGAGTCTTGTTGGAGAAAGTTTATTTTTACTAGATTTTTCAAATCCTGACATGCAAGATTAATTTGAAATTTTTTGATAAATTTTTCTTACGGTTAAATAGATATATCTTAACATTCGTACGGTTTGATCGTCAAAAAAATCATTTTAAAAATCAGTCTTGTAAATCGGGAACAAGTCTCCTTGTTATTTGCTTTTACTAGATTTTTCTAATCTTGACATGCGAGATGAATTTGAAATTTTTTGATAATTTTTTCATATAGTTAAAATAGATATATCTTAACATCCGTACGGTTCGATCATCGGAAAAATCATTTTAAAAATTAATCATGTAAATCGGGAATGATTCTCGTTGTAGAAAGGGTGTTTTTACTAGATATTTCTAATCCTAACATGAAAGATGAATTTGAATTTTTTTGATAATTTTTTCATATGATTAAAATAGAGATATCTTAACATCCATACGGTTTGATCGTCTGAAAAATCATTTTTAAAATTTATCTTTTTAAATCGGGAACGAGTCTCGTTGGAGAAAGGATAATTTTACTATATTTTTCTAATCCTGACATGCAAGATCAATATGAAATTTATTGACAAATTTTTCTTATGGTTAAAATAGATATATCTTAACATCCGTATGGTTAGATCGTCAAAAAAATTATTTTAAAAATCAGTCTTGTAAATCGGGAACAAGCCTCCTTGTTATTTGCTTTTACTAGATTTTTCTAATCTTGACATGCGAGATGAATTTGAAATTTTTTGATAATTTTTTCTTAGGGTTAAAATAGATATATCTTAACATCCATACGGTACGATCTTCGGAAAAATCATTTTAAAAATTAATATTGTAAATCGAGAACGAGTCTCGTTGTTGGGAGGGGTACTTTTACTAGATTATTCTAATCCTGACATGCAAGATGAATTTGAAATTTTTTGATAATTTTTTCTTATGGTTAAAAATAGATATATCTTAACATCCGTATTTTTTGATCGTCGGAAAAATTATTTTAAAAATTAATCATGTAAATCGGGAATGAGTCTGGTTGTAGAACGGGTGCTTTTACTAGATTTTCTAATACTAACATGCAAGATGAATTTGAATTTTTTTGATAATTTTTTCATATGGTTAAAATAGAGCTATCTTAACATCCGTACGGTTTGATCGTTGAAAAAATCATTTTAAAAATTAGTCTTGTAAATCGGGAAGTCTCCTTGTTATTTGCATTTACTAGATTTTTCTAATCTTGACATGTGAGATGAATTTGAAATTTTTTGATAATTTTTTCATATGGTTAAAATAGATATATCTTAACATCCATACAATACGATCTTCGGAAAAATCATTTTAAAAATTAATCTTGTAAATCGGGAACGAGTCTCGTTGTTGGGAGGGGTACTTTTACTAGATTATTCTAATCCTGACATGCAAGATGAATTTGAAATTTTTTGATAATTTTTTCATATGGTTAAAATAGAGTTATCTTAACATCCGTACGGTTTGATCATTGGAAAAATCTTTTTAAAAATTAGTCTTGTAAATCGGGAACAAGTCTCCTTGTTATTTGCTTTTACTAGATTTTTCTAATCTTGACATGCGAGATGAATTTGAAATTTTTTGATAATTTTTTCATATGGTTAAAATAGATATATCTTAACATCCATACAATAGGATCTTCTGAAAAATCATTTTAAAAATTAATCTTGTAAATCGGGAACGAGTCTCGTTGTTGGGAGGGATACTTTTACTAGATTATTCTAATCCTGACATGCAAGATGAATTTGAAATTTTTTGATAATTTTTTCTTATGGTTAAAAATAGATATATCTTAACATCCGTATTGTTTGATCGTCGGAAAAATTATTTTAAAAATTAATCATGTAAATCGGGAATGAGTCTCGTTGTAGAAAGGGTGCTTTTACTAGATTTTTCTAATACTAACATGTAAGATGAATTTGAATTTTTTTGATAATTTTTTCATATGGTTAAAATAAGGCTATCTTAACATCCGTACGGTTTGATCGTTGGAAAAATCATTTTTAAAATTTATCTTTTAAATTGGGAACGAGTCTCATTGGAGAAAGTTTACTTTTACTAGATTTTTCAAATCCTGACATGCAAGATCAATTTGAAATTTTTTGATAAATTTTTCTTATAGTTAAAATAGATATATCTTAACATTCGTACAATTTGATCGTCAAAAAAATCATTTTAAAAATCAGTCTTGTAAATCGGGAACAAGTCTCCTTGTTATTTGTTTTTGCTAGATTTTTCTAATCTTGACATGCGAGATGAATTTGAAATTTTTTGATAATTTTTTCATATAGTTAAAATAGATATCTTAACATCCGTACGGTTCGATCATCGGAAAAATCATTTTAAAAATTAATCATGTAAATCGGGAATGATTCTCATTTTACAAAGGGTGTTTTTACTAGATATTTCTAATCCTAACATGAAAGATGAATTTGAATTTTTTTGATAATTTTTTCATATGATTAAAATAGAGATATCTTAACATCCATACGGTTTGATCGTCGGAAAAATCATTTTTAAAATTTATCTTTTTAAATCGGGAACGAGTCTCGTTGGAGAAAGGATACTTTTACTATATTTTTTTAATCCTGACATGCAAGATCAATATGAAATTTTTTGACAAATTTTTCTTATGGTTAAAATAGATATATCTTAACATCCGCACGGTTTGAACGTCGAAAAAATTATTTTAAAAATCAGTCTTGTAAATCGGGAACAAGTCTCCTTGTTATTTGCTTTTACTAGATTTTTCTAATCTTGACATGCGAGATGAATTTGAAATTTTTGATAATTTTTTCATAGGGTTAAAATAGATATATCTTAACATCCATACGGTACGATCTTCGGAAAAATCATTTTAAAAATTAATCTTGTAAATCGGGAACGAGTCTCGTTGTTGGGAGGGGTACTTTTACTAGATTATTCTAATCCTTACATGCAAGATGAATTTGAAATTTTTTGATAATTTTTTCTTAAGGTTAAAATAGATATATCTTAACATCCGTATTGTTTGATCGTCGGAAAAATTATTTAAAAATTAATCATGTAAATCGGGAATGAGTCTCGTTGTAGAAAGGGTGCTTTTACTAGATTTTTCTAATACTAACATGCAAGATGAATTTGAATTTTTTTGATAATATTTTCATATGGTTAAAATAGAGCTATCTTAACATCCGTACGGTTTGATCGTTGGAAAAATCATTTTCAAAATTTATCTTTTAAATTGGGAACGAGTCTTGTTGGAGAAAGTTTATTTTTACTAGATTTTTCAAATCCTGACATGCAAGATCAATTTGAAATTTTTTGATAAATTTTTCTTACGGTTAAATAGATATATCTTAACATTCATACGGTTTGATCGTCAAAAAAATCATTTTAAAAATCAGTCTTGTAAATCGGGAACAAGTCTCCTTGTTATTTTCTTTTACTAGATTTTTGTAATCTTGACATGCGAGATGAATTTGAAATTTTTTGATAATTTTTTCATATAGTTAAAATAGATATATCTTAACATCCGTACGGTTCGATCATCGGAAAAATCATTTTAAAAATTAATCATGTAAATCTGGAATGATTCTCGTTGTAGAAAGGGTGTTTTTACTAGATATTTCTAATCCTAACATGAAAGATGAATTTGAATTTTTTTGATAATTTTTTCATATGATTAAAATAGAGATATCTTAACATCCATACGGTTTGATCGTCGGAAAAATCATTTTTAAAATTTATCTTTTTAAATCGGGAACGAGTCTCGTTGGAGAAAGGATACTTTTACTATATTTTTCTAATCCTGACATGCAAGATCAATATGAAATTTTTTGACAAATTTTTCTTATGGTTAAAATAGATATATCTTAACATCCGCACGGTTTGAACGTCGAAAAAATTATTTTAAAAATCAGTCTTGTAAATCGGGAACAAGTCTCCTTGTTATTTGCTTTTACTAGATTTTTCTAATCTTGACATGCGAGATGAATTTGAAATTTTTGATAATTTTTTCATAGGGTTAAAATAGATATATCTTAACATCCATACGGTACGATCTTCGGAAAAATCATTTTAAAAATTAATCTTGTAAATCGGGAACGAGTCTCGTTGTTGGGAGGGGTACTTTTACTAGATTATTCTAATCCTTACATGCAAGATGAATTTGAAATTTTTTGATAATTTTTTCTTAAGGTTAAAATAGATATATCTTAACATCCGTATTGTTTGATCGTCGGAAAAATTATTTAAAAATTAATCATGTAAATCGGGAATGAGTCTCGGTGTAGAAAGGGTGCTTTTACTAGATTTTTCTAATACTAACATGCAAGATGAATTTGAATTTTTTTGATAATATTTTCATATGGTTAAAATAGAGCTATCTTAACATCCGTACGGTTTGATCGTTGGAAAAATCATTTTCAAAATTTATCTTTTAAATTGGGAACGAGTCTTCTTGGAGAAAGTTTATTTTTACTAGATTTTTCAAATCCTGACATGCAAGATCAATTTGAAATTTTTTGATAAATTTTTCTTACGGTTAAATAGATATATCTTAACATTCATACGGTTTGATCGTCAAAAAAATCATTTTAAAAATCAGTCTTGTAAATCGGGAACAAGTCTCCTTGTTATTTTCTTTTACTAGATTTTTGTAATCTTGACATGCGAGATGAATTTGAAATTTTTTGATAATTTTTTCATATAGTTAAAATAGATATATCTTAACATCCGTACGGTTCGATCATCGGAAAAATCATTTTAAAAATTAATCATGTAAATCTGGAATGATTCTCGTTGTAGAAAGGGTGTTTTTACTAGATATTTCTAATCCTAACATGAAAGATGAATTTGAATTTTTTTGATAATTTTTTCATATGATTAAAATAGAGATATCTTAACATCCATACGGTTTGATCTTCGGAAAAATCATTTTTAAAATTTATCTTTTTAAATCGGGAACGAGTCTCGTTGGAGAAAGGATACTTTTACTATATTTTTCTAATCCTGACATGCAAGATCAATATGAAATTTATTGACAAATTTTTCTTATGGTTAAAATAGATATATCTTAACATCCGTATGGTTTGATCATCAAAAAAATTATTTTAAAAATCAGTCTTGTAAATCGGGAACAAGTCTCCTTGTTATTTGCTTTTACTAGATTTTTCTAATACTAACATGCAAGATAAATTTGAATTTTTTTGATAATTTTTTCATATGGTTAAAATAGAGCTATCTTAACATCCGTACGGTTTGATCGTTGAAAAAATCATTTTAAAAATTAGTCTTGTAAATCGGGAAGTCTCCTTGTTATTTGCATTTACTAGATTTTTCTAATCTTGACATGCGAGATGAATTTGAAATTTTTTGATAATTTTTTCATATGGTTAAAATAGATATATCTTAACATCCATACAATACGATCTTCGGAAAAATCATTTTAAAAATTAATCTTGTAAATCGGGAACGAGTCTCGTTGTTGGGAGGGGTACTTTTACTAGATTATTCTAATCCTGACATGCAAGATGAATTTGAAATTTTTTGATAATTTTTTCTTATGGTTAAAAATAGATATATCTTAACATCCGTATTGTTTGATCGTCGGAAAAATTATTTTAAAAATTAATCATGTAAATCGGGAATGAGTCTCGTTGTAGAAAGGGTGCTTTTACTAGATTTTTCTAATACTAACATGTAAGATGAATTTAAATTTTTTTGATAATTTTTTCATATGGTTAAAATAGAGCTATCTTAACATCCGTACGGTTTGATCGTTCGAAAAATCATTTTTAAAATTTATCTTTTAAATTGGGAACGAGTCTCGTTGGAGAAAGTTTACTTTTACTAGATTTTTCAAATCCTAACATGCAAGATCAATTTAAATTTTTTGATAAATTTTTCTTATAGTTAAATAGATATATCTTAACATTCGTACGATTTGATCGTCAAAAAAATCATTTTAAAAATTAGTCTTGTAAATCGGGAACAAGTCTCCTTGTTATTTGTTTTTACTAGATTTTTCTAATCTTGACATGCGAGATGAATTTGAAATTTTTTGATAATTTTTTCATATAGTTAAAATAGATATCTTAACATCCGTACGGTTCAATCATCGGAAAAATCATTTTAAAAATTAATCATGTAAATCGGGAATGATTCTCGTTGTACAAAGGGTGTTTTTACTAGATATTTCTAATCCTAACATGAAAGATGAATTTGAATTTTTTTGATAATTTTTTGATATGATTAAAATAGAGATATCTTAACATCCATACGGTTTGATCGTCGGAAAAATCATTTTTAAAATTTATCTTTTTAAATCGGGAACGAGACTCGTTGGAGAAATGATACTTTTACTATATTTTTTTTAATCCTGACATGCAAGATCAATATGAAATTTTTTGACAAATTTTTCTTATGGTTAAAATAGATATATCTTAACATCCGTATGGTTTGAACGTCGAAAAAATTATTTTAAAAATCAGTCTTGTAAACCGTCGAGAAACGAAAGAAGACTTCCATCTCCAAGTTTCACTCAGACGTAGCTCCCTTCTTTTTGGGTGTGAAGCAGTGTCAAACCAAAATACCCAACAAACATTAGCTCTCCCTGAAAAGGAGGTGATCCAGCCGCACCTTCCAGTACGGCTACCTTGTTACGACTTCACTCCAGTCACTAGCCCTGCCTTCGGCATCAGATTTTTCTAATCTTGACATGCGAGATTAATTTTAATTTTTTTGATAATTTTTTCATATGGTTAAAATAGATATATCTTAACATCCATACGGTACGATCTTCGGAAAAATCATTTTAAAAATTAATCTTGTAAATCGGGAACGAGTCTCGTTGTTGGGAGGGATACTTTTACTAGATTATTCTAATCCTGACATGCAAGATGAATTTGAAATTTTTTGATAATTTTTTCTTATGGTTAAAAATAGATATATCTTAACATCCGTATTGTTTAATCATCGGAAAAATTATTTTAAAAATTAATCAGGTAAATCGGGAATGAGTCTCGTTGTAGAAAGGGTGCTTTTACTAGATTTTTCTAATATCAACATGCAATATGAATTTGAATTTTTTTGATAATTTTTTCATATGGTTAAAATAGAGCTATCTTAACTTCCGTACGGTTTGATCGTTGGAAAAATCATTTTTAAAATTTATCTTTTAAATTGGGAACGAGTCTCATTGGAGAAAGTTTACTTTTACCAGATTTTTCAAATCCTGACATGCAAGATCAATTTGAAATTTTTTGATAAATTTTTCTTACGGTTAAATAGATATATCTTAACATTCGTAGGGTTTGATCGTCAAAAAAATCATTTTAAAAATCAGTCTTATAAATCGGGAACAAGTCTCCTTGTTATTTGCTTTTACTAGATTTTTCTAATCTTGACATGCGAGATGAATTTGAAATTTTTTGATAATTTTTTCATAGAGTTAAAATAGATATATCTTAACATCCGTACGGTTCGATCATCGGAAAAATCATTTTAAAAATTAATCATGTAAATCGGGAATGATTCTCGTTGTAGAAAGGGTGTTTTTACTAGATATTTCTAATCCTAACATGAAAGATGAATTTGAATTTTTTTGATAATTTTTTCATATGATTAAAATAGAGATATCTTAACATCCATACGGTTTGATCGTCGGAAAAATCATTTTTAAAATTTATCTTTTTTAAATCGGGAACGAGTCTCGTTGGAGAAAGGATACTTTTACTATATTTTTCTAATCCTGACATGCAAGATCAATATGAAATTTATTGACAAATTTTTCTTCTGGTTAAAATAGAAATATCTTAACATCCGTCCGGTTTGAACGTCAAAAAAATCATTTTAAAAATCAGTCTTGTAAATCGGGAACAAGTCTCCTTGTTATTTGCTTTTACTAGATTTTCCTAATCTTGACATGCGAGATGAATTTGAAATTTTTTGATAATTTTTTCATATAGTTAAAATAGATATATCTTAACATCCGTACGGTTCGATCATCGGAAAAATCATTTTAAAAATTAATCATGTAAATCGGGAATGATTCTCGTTGTAGAAAGGGTGTTTTTACTAGATATTTCTAATCCTAACATGAGAGATGAATTTGAATTTTTTTGATAATTTTTTCATATGATTAAAATAGAGATATCTTAACATCCATAAGGTTTGATCGTCGGAAAAATCATTTTTAAAATTTATCTTTTTAAATCGGGAACGAGTCTCGTTGGAGAAAGGATACTTTTACTATATTTTTTTAATCCTGACATGCAAGATCAATATGAAATTTTTTGACAAATTTTTCTTATGGTTAAAATAGATATATCTTAACATCCGCACGATTTGAACGTCGAAAAAATTATTTTAAAAATCAGTCTTGTAAATCGGGAACAAGTCTCCTTGTTATTTGCTTTTACTAGATTTTTCTAATCTTGACATGCGAGATGAATTTGAAATTTTTTGATAATTTTTTCATAGGGTTAAAATAGATATATCTTAACATCCATACGGTACGATCTTAGGAAAAATCATTTTAAAAATTAATCTTGTAAATCGGGAACGAGTCTCGTTGTTAGGAGGGGTACTTTTACTAGATTATTCTAATCCTTACATGCAAGATGAATTTGAAATTTTTTGATAATTTTTTCTTATGGTTAAAATAGATATATCTTAACATCCGTATTGTTTGATCGTCGGAAAAATTATTTAAAAATTAATCATGTAAATCGGGAATGAGTCTCGTTGTAGAAATGGTTCTTTTACTAGATTTTTCTAATACTAACATGCAAGATGAATTTGAATTTTTTTGATAATTTTTTCATATGGTTAAAATAGAGCTATCTTAACATCCGTACGGTTTGATCGTTGGAAAAATCATTTTCAAAATTTATCTTTTAAATTGGGAACGAGTCTTGTTGGAGAAAGTTTATTTTTACTAGATTTTTCAAATCCTGACATGCAAGATCAATTTGAAATTTTTTGATAAATTTTTCTTACGGTTAAATAGATATATCTTAACATTCGTACGGTTTGATCGTCAAAAAAATCATTTTAAAAATCAGTCTTGTAAATCGGGAACAAGTCTCCTTGTTATTTTCTTTTACTAGATTTTTCTAATCTTGACATGCGAGATGAATTTGAAATTTTTTGATAATTTTTTCATATAGTTAGAATAGATATATCTTAACATCCGTACGGTTCGATCATCGGAAAAATCATTTTAAAAATTAATCATGTAAATCGGGAATGATTCTCGTTGTAGAAAGGGTGTTTTTACTAGATATTTCTAATCCTAACATGAAAGATGAATTTGAATTTTTTTGATAATTTTTTCATATGATTAAAATAGAGATATCTTAACATCCATACGGTTTGATCGTCGGAAAAATCATTTTTAAAATTTATCTTTTTTAAATCGGGAACGAGTCTCGTTGGAGAAAGGATACTTTTACTATATTTTTCTAATCCTGACATGCAAGATCAATATGAAATTTATTGACAAATTTTTCTTCTGGTTAAAATAGAAATATCTTAACATCCGTCCGGTTTGAACGTCAAAAAAATCATTTTAAAAATCAGTCTTGTAAATCGGGAACAAGTCTCCTTGTTATTTGCTTTTACTAGATTTTCCTAATCTTGACATGCGAGATGAATTTGAAATTTTTTGATAATTTTTTCATATAGTTAAAATAGATATATCTTAACATCCGTACGGTTCGATCATCGGAAAAATCATTTTAAAAATTAATCATGTAAATCGGGAATGATTCTCGTTGTAGAAAGGGTGTTTTTACTAGATATTTCTAATCCTAACATGAGAGATGAATTTGAATTTTTTTGATAATTTTTTCATATGATTAAAATAGAGATATCTTAACATCCATAAGGTTTGATCGTCGGAAAAATCATTTTTAAAATTTATCTTTTTAAATCGGGAACGAGTCTCGTTGGAGAAAGGATACTTTTACTATATTTTTTTAATCCTGACATGCAAGATCAATATGAAATTTTTTGACAAATTTTTCTTATGGTTAAAATAGATATATCTTAACATCCGCACGATTTGAACGTCGAAAAAATTATTTTAAAAATCAGTCTTGTAAATCGGGAACAAGTCTCCTTGTTATTTGCTTTTACTAGATTTTTCTAATCTTGACATGCGAGATGAATTTGAAATTTTTTGATAATTTTTTCATAGGGTTAAAATAGATATATCTTAACATCCATACGGTACGATCTTAGGAAAAATCATTTTAAAAATTAATCTTGTAAATCGGGAACGAGTCTCGTTGTTAGGAGGGGTACTTTTACTAGATTATTCTAATCCTTACATGCAAGATGAATTTGAAATTTTTTGATAATTTTTTCTTATGGTTAAAATAGATATATCTTAACATCCGTATTGTTTGATCGTCGGAAAAATTATTTAAAAATTAATCATGTAAATCGGGAATGAGTCTCGTTGTAGAAATGGTTCTTTTACTAGATTTTTCTAATACTAACATGCAAGATGAATTTGAATTTTTTTGATAATTTTTTCATATGGTTAAAATAGAGCTATCTTAACATCCGTACGGTTTGATCGTTGGAAAAATCATTTTCAAAATTTATCTTTTAAATTGGGAACGAGTCTTGTTGGAGAAAGTTTATTTTTACTAGATTTTTCAAATCCTGACATGCAAGATCAATTTGAAATTTTTTGATAAATTTTTCTTACGGTTAAATAGATATATCTTAACATTCGTACGGTTTGATCGTCAAAAAAATCATTTTAAAAATCAGTCTTGTAAATCGGGAACAAGTCTCCTTGTTATTTTCTTTTACTAGATTTTTCTAATCTTGACATGCGAGATGAATTTGAAATTTTTTGATAATTTTTTCATATAGTTAAAATAGATATATCTTAACATCCGTACGGTTCGATCATCGGAAAAATCATTTTAAAAATTAATCATGTAAATCGGGAATGATTCTCGTTGTAGAAAGGGTGTTTTTACTAGATATTTCTAATCCTAACATGAAAGATGAATTTGAATTTTTTTGATAATTTTTTCATATGATTAAAATAGAGATATCTTAACATCCATACGGTTTGATCGTCGGAAAAATCATTTTTAAAATTTATCTTTTTTAAATCGGGAACGAGTCTCGTTGGAGAAAGGATACTTTTACTATATTTTTCTAATCCTGACATGCAAGATCAATATGAAATTTATTGACAAATTTTTCTTATGGTTAAAATAGAAATATCTTAACATCCGTACGGTTTGAACGTCAAAAAAATCATTTTAAAAATCAGTCTTGTAAATCGGGAACAAGTCTCCTTGTTATTTGCTTTTACTAGATTTTTCTAATCTTGACATGCGAGATGAATTTGAAATTTTTTGATAATTTTTTCATATAGTTAAAATAGATATATCTTAACATCCGTACGGTTCGATCATAGGAAAAATCATTTTAAAAATTAATCATGTAAATCGGGAATGATTCTCGTTGTAGAAAGGGTGTTTTTACTAGATATTTCTAATCCTAACATGAAAGATGAATTTGAATTTTTTTGATAATTTTTTCATATGATTAAAATAGAGATATCTTAACATCCATACGGTTTGATCGTCGGAAAAATCATTTTTAAAATTTATCTTTTTAAATCGGGAACGAGTCTCGTTGGAGAAAGGATACTTTTACTATATTTTTTTAATCCTGACATGCAAGATCAATATGAAATTTTTTAACAAATTTTTCTTATGGTTAAAATAGATATATCTTAACATCCGCACGGTTTGAACGTCGAACAAATTATTTTAAAAATCAGTCTTGTAAATCGGGAACAAGTCTCCTTGTTATTTGCTTTTACTAGATTTTTCTAATCTTGACATGCGAGATGAATTTGAAATTTTTTGATAATTTTTTCATAGGGTTAAAATAGATATATCTTAACATCCATACGGTACGATCTTCGGAAAAATCATTTTAAAAATTAATCTTGTAAATCGGGAACGAGTCTCGTTGTTGGGAGGGGTACTTTTACTAGATTATTCTAATCCTGACATGCAAGATGAATTTGAAATTTTTTGATAATTTTTTCTTATGGTTAAAAATAGATATATCTTAACATCCGTATTGTTTGATCGTCGGAAAAATTATTTTAAAAATTAATCATGTAAATCGGGAATGAGTCTCGTTGTAGAAAGGGTGCTTTTACTAGATTTTTCTAATACTAACATGTAAGATGAATTTAAATTTTTTTGATAATTTTTTCATATGGTTAAAATAGAGCTATCTTAACATCCGTACGGTTTGATCGTTCGAAAAATCATTTTTAAAATTTATCTTTTAAATTGGGAACGAGTCTCGTTGGAGAAAGTTTACTTTTACTAGATTTTTCAAATCCTGACATGCAAGATCAATTTAAATTTTTTGATAAATTTTTATTATAGTTAAATAGATATATCTTAACATTCGTACGATTTGATCGTCAAAAAAATCATTTTAAAAATCAGTCTTGTAAATCGGGAACAAGTCTCCTTGTTATTTGTTTTTACTAGATTTTTCTAATCTTGACATGCGAGATGAATTTGAAATTTTTTGATAATTTTTTCATATAGTTAAAATAGATATCTTAACATCCGTACGGTTCAATCATCGGAAAAATCATTTTAAAAATTAATCATGTAAATCGGGAATGATTCTCGTTGTACAAAGGGTGTTTTTACTAGATATTTCTAATCCTAACATGAAAGATGAATTTGAATTTTTTTGATAATTTTTTGATATAATTAAAATAGAGATATCTTAACATCCATACGGTTTGATCGTCGGAAAAATCATTTTTAAAATTTATCTTTTTAAATCGGGAACGAGACTCGTTGGAGAAATGATACTTTTACTATTTTTTTTTAATCCTGACATGCAAGATCAATATGAAATTTTTTGACAAATTTTTCTTATGGTTAAAATAGATATATCTTAACATCCGTACGGTTTGAACGTCGAAAAAATTATTTAAAAAATCAGTCTTGTAAACCGTCGAGAAACGAAAGAAGACTTCCATCTCCAAGTTTCACTCAGACGTAGCTCCCTTCTTTTTGGGTGTGAAGCAGTGTCAAACCAAAATACCCAACAAACATTAGCTCTCCCTGAAAAGGAGGTGATCCAGCCGCACCTTCCAGTACGGCTACCTTGTTACGACTTCACTCCAGTCACTAGCCCTGCCTTCGGCATCAGATTTTTCTAATCTTGACATGCGAGATTAATTTTAATTTTTTTGATAATTTTTTAATATGGTTAAAATAGATATATCTTAACATCCATACGGTACGATCTTCGGAAAAATCATTTTAAAAATTAATCTTGTAAATCGGGAACGAGTCTCGTTGTTGGGAGGGATACTTTTACTAGATTATTCTAATCCTGACATGCAAGATGAATTTGAAATTTTTTGATAATTTTTTCTTATGGTTAAAAATAGATATATCTTAACATCCGTATTGTTTGATCGTCGGAAAAATTATTTTAAAAATTAATCATGTAAATCGGGAATGAGTCTCGTTGTAGAAAGGGTGCTTTTACTAGATTTTTCTAATATCAACATGCAATATGAATTTGAATTTTTTTGATAATTTTTTCATATGGTTAAAATAGAGCTATCTTAACTTCCGTACGGTTTGATCGTTGGAAAAATCATTTTTAAAATTTATCTTTTAAATTGGGAAAGAGTCTCGTTGGAGAAAGTTTACTTTTACCAGATTTTTCAAATCCTGACATGCAAGATAAATTTGAAATTTTTTGATAAATTTTTCTTACGGTTAAATAGATATATCTTAACATTCGTACGGTTTGATCGTCAAAAAAATCATTTTAAAAATCAGTCTTGTAAATCGGGAACAAGTCTCCTTGTTATGTGCTTTTACTAGATTTTTCTAATCTTGACATGCGAGATGAATTTGAAATTTTTTGATAATTTTTTCATATAGTTAAAATAGATATATCTTAACATCCGTACGGTTCGATCATCGGAAAAATCATTTTAAAAATTAATCATGTAAATCAGGAATGATTCTCGTTGTGGAAAGGGTGTTTTTACTAGATATTTCTAATCCTAACATGAAAGATGAATTTGAATTTTTTTGATAATTTTTTCATATGATTAAAATAGAGATATCTTAACATCCATACGGTTTGATCGTCGGAAAAATCATTTTTAAAATTTATCTTTTTTAAATCGGGAACGAGTCTCGTTGGAGAAAGGATACTTTTACTATATTTTTCTAATCCTGACATGCAAGATCAATATGAAATTTATTGACAAATTTTTCTTCTGGTTAAAATAGAAATATCTTAACATCCGTACGGTTTGAACGTCAAAAAACTCATTTTAAAAATCAGTCTTGTAAATCGGGAACAAGTCTCCTTGTTATTTGCTTTTACTAGATTTTTCTAATCTTGACATGCGAGATGAATTTGAAATTTTTTGATAATTTTTTCATATAGTTAAAATAGATATATCTTAACATCCGTACGGTTCGATCATCGGAAAAATCATTTTAAAAATTAATCATGTAAATCGGGAATGATTCTCGTTGTAGAAAGGGTGTTTTTACTAGATATTTCTAATCCTAACATGAAAGATGAATTTGAATTTTTTTGATAATTTTTTCATATGATTAAAATAGAGATATCTTAACATCCATATGGTTTGATCGTCGGAAAAATCATTTTTAAAATTTATCTTTTTAAATCGGGAACGAGTCTCGTTGGAGAAAGGATACTTTTACTATATTTTTTTAATCCTGACATGCAAGATCAATATGAAATTTTTTGACAAATTTTTCTTATGGTTAAAATAGATATATCTTAACATCCGCACGGTTTGAACGTCGAAAAAATTATTTTAAAAATCAGTCTTGTAAATCGGGAACAAGTCTCCTTGTTATTTGCTTTTACTAGATTTTTCTAATCTTGACATGCGAGATGAATTTGAAATTTTTTGATAATTTTTTCATAGGGTTAAAATAGATATATCTTAACATCCATACGGTACGATCTTCGGAAAAATCATTTTAAAAATTAATCTTATAAATCGGGAACGAGTCTCGTTGTTGGGAGGGGTACTTTTACTAGATTATTCTAATCCTTACATGCAAGATGAATTTGAAATTTTTTGATAATTTTTTCTTATGGTTAAAATAGATATATCTTAACATCCGTATTGTTTGATCGTCGGAAAAATTATTCTAAAAATTAATCATGTAAATCGGGAATGAGTCTCGTTGTAGAAAGGGTGCTTTTACTAGATTTTTCTAATACTAACATGCAAGATGAATTTGAATTTTTTTGATAATTTTTTCATATGGTTAAAATAGAGCTATCTTAACATCCGTACGGTTTGATCGTTCGAAAAATCATTTTTAAAATTTATCTTTTAAATTGGGAACGAGTCTCGTTGGAGAAAGTTTACTTTTACTAGATTTTTCAAATCCTGACATGCAAGATCAATTTAAATTTTTTGATAAATTTTTCTTATAGTTAAATAGATATATCTTAACATTCGTATGATTTGATCGTCAAAAAAATCATTTTAAAAATCAGTCTTGTAAATCGGGAACAAGTCTCCTTGTTATTTGTTTTTACTAGATTTTTCTAATCTTGACATGCGAGATGAATTTGAAATTTTTTGATAATTTTTTCATATAGTTAAAATAGATATCTTAACATCCGTACGGTTCAATCATCGGAAAAATCATTTTAAAAATTAATCATGTAAATCGGGAATGATTCTCGTTGTACAAATGGTGTTTTTACTAGATATTTCTAATCCTAACATGAAAGATGAATTTGAATTTTTTTGATAATTTTTTGATATGATTAAAATAGAGATATCTTAACATCCATACGGTTTGATCGTCGGAAAAATCATTTTTAAAATTTATCTTTTTAAATCGGGAACGAGACTCGTTGGAGAAATGATACTTTTACTATATTTTTTTTAATCCTGACATGCAAGATCAATATGAAATTTTTTGACAAATTTTTCTTATGGTTAAAATAGATATATCTTAACATCCGTACGGTTTGAACGTCGAAAAAATTATTTTAAAAATCAGTCTTGTAAACCGTCGAGAAACGAAAGAAGACTTCCATCTCCAAGTTTCACTCAGACGTAGCTCCCTTCTTTTTGGGTGTGAAGCAGTGTCAAACCAAAATACCCAACAAACATTAGCTCTCCCTGAAAAGGAGGTGATCCAGCCGCACCTTCCAGTACGGCTACCTTGTTACGACTTCACTCCAGTCACTAGCCCTGCCTTCGGCATCAGATTTTTCTAATCTTGACATGCGAGATTAATTTGAATTTTTTTGATAATTTTTTCATATGGTTAAAATAGATATATCTTAACATCCATACGGTACGATCTTCGGAAAAATCATTTTAAAAATTAATCTTGTAAATCGGGAACGAGTCTCGTTGTTGGGAGGGATACTTTTACTAGATTATTCTAATCCTGACATGCAAGATGAATTTGAAATTTTTTGATAATTTTTTCTTATGGTTAAAAATAGATATATCTTAACATCCGTATTGTTTGATCGTCGGAAAAATTATTTTAAAAATTAATCATGTAAATCGGGAATGAGTCTCGTTGTAGAAAGGGTGCTTTTACTAGATTTTTCTAATATCAACATGCAATATGAATTTGAATTTTTTTGATAATTTTTTCATATGGTTAAAATAGAGCTATCTTAACTTCCGTACGGTTTGATCGTTGGAAAAATCATTTTTAAAATTTATCTTTTAAATTGGGAACGAGTCTCGTTGGAGAAAGTTTACTTTTACCAGATTTTTCAAATCCTGACATGCAAGATCAATTTGAAATTTTTTGATAAATTTTTCTTACGGTTAAATAGATATATCTTAACATTCGTACGGTTTGATCGTCAAAAAAATCATTTTAAAAATCAGTCTTGTAAATCGGGAACAAGTCTCCTTGTTATTTGCTTTTACTAGATTAATTTTTTGATAATTTTTTCATATAGTTAAAATAGATATATCTTAACATCCGTACGGTTCGATCATCGGAAAAATCATTTAAAAATTAATCATGTAAATCGGGAATGATTCTCATTGTAGAAAGGGTGTTTTTACAAGATATTTCTAATCCGAACATGAAAGATGAATTTGAATTTTTTTGATAATTTTTTCATATGATTAAAATAGAGATATCTTAACATCCATACGGTTTGATCGTCGGAAAAATCATTTTTAAAATTTATCTTTTTTAAATCGGGAACGAGTCTCGTTGGAGAAAGGATACTTTTACTATATTTTTCTAATCCTGACATGCAAGATCAATATGAAATTTATTGACAAATTTTTCTTATGGTTAAAATAGATATATCTTAACATCCGTATGGTTTGATCGTCAAAAAAATCATTTTAAAAATCAGTCTTGTAAATCGGGAACAAGTCTCCTTGTTATTTGCTTTTACTAGATTTTTCTAATCTTGACATGCGAGATGAATTTGAAATTTTTTGATAATTTTTTCATAGGGTTAAAATAGATATATCTTAACATCCATACGGTACGATCTTCGGAAAAATCATTTTAAAAATTATTCTTGTAAATCGGGAACGAGTCTCGTTGTTGGGAGGGATACTTTTACTAGATTATTCTAATCCTGACATGCAAGATGAATTTGAAATTTTTTGATAATTTTTTCTTATGGTTAAAAATAGATATATCTTAACATCCGTATTGTTTGATCGTCGGAAAAATTATTTTAAAAATTAATCATGTAAATCGGGAATGAGTCTCGTTGTAGAAAGGGTGCTTTTACTAGATTTTTCTAATATCAACATGCAATATGAATTTGAATTTTTTTGATAATTTTTTCATATGGTTAAAATAGAGCTATCTTAACTTCCGTACGGTTTGATCTTTGGAAAAATCATTTTTAAAATTTATCTTTTAAATTGGGAACGAGTCTCGTTGGAGAAAGTTTACTTTTACCCGATTTTTCAAATCCTGACATGCAAGATCAATTTGAAATTTTTTGATAAATTTTTCTTACGGTTAAATAGATATATCTTAACATTCGTACGGTTTGATCGTCAAAAAAATCATTTTAAAAATCAGTCTTGTAAATCGGGAACAAGTCTCCTTGTTATTTGCTTTTACTAGATTTTTCTAATCTTGACATGCGAGATGAATTTGAAATTTTTTGATAATTTTTTCATATAGTTAAAATAGATATATCTTAACATCCGTACGGTTCGATCATCGGAAAAATCATTTTAAAAATTAATCATGTAAATCGGGAATGATTCTCGTTGTAGAAAGGGTGTTTTTACTAGATATTTCTAATCCTAACATTAAAGATGAATTTGAATTTTTTTGATAATTTTTTCATATGATTAAAATAGAGATATCTTAACATCCATACGGTTTGATCATCGGAAAAATCATTTTTTAAATTTATCTTTTTTAAATCGGGAACGAGTCTCGTTGGAGAAAGGATACTTTTACTATATTTTTCTAATCCTGACATGCAAGATCAATATGAAATTTATTGACAAATTTTTCTTATGGTTAAAATAGAAATATCTTAACATCCGTACGGTTTGATCGTCAAAAAAATCATTTTAAAAATCAGTCTTGTAAATCGGGAACAAGTCTCCTTGTTATTTGCTTTTACTAGATTTTTCTAATCTTGACATGCGAGATGAATTTGAAATTTTTTGATAATTTTTTCATAGGGTTAAAATAGATATATCTTAACATCCATACGGTACGATCTTCGGAAAAATCATTTTAAAAATTAATCTTGTAAATCGAGAACGAGTCTCGTTGTTGGGAGGGGTACTTTTACTAGATTATTCTAATCCTGACATGCAAGATGAATTTGAAATTTTTTGATAATTTTTTCTTCTGGTTAAAAATAGATATATCTTAACATCCGTATTTTTTGATCGTCGGAAAAATTATTTTAAAAATTAATCATGTTAATCGGGAATGAGTCTCGTTGTAGAAAGGGTGTTTTTACTAGATTTTTCTAATACTAACATGCAAGATGAATTTGAATTTTTTTGATAATTTTTTCATATGGTTAAAATAGAGCTATCTTAACATCCGTACGGTTTGATCGTTGGAAAAATCATTTTCAAAATTTATCTTTTAAATTGGGAACTAGTCTCGTTGGAGAAAGTTTACTTTTACTAGATTTTTCAAATCCTGACATGCAAGATCAATTTGAAATTTTTTGACAAATTTTTCTTATGGTTAAAATATAGATATCTTAACATCTGTACGGTTTGATCGTCGAAAAAATCATTTTAAAAATTAGTCTTGTAAATCGGGAACAAGTCTCCTTGTTATTTGCTTTTACTAGATTTTTCTAATCTTGACATGCGAGATGAATTTGAAATTTTTTGATAATTTTTTCATATGGTTAAAATAGATATATCTTAACATCCATGTTAGGTCCCAATTTGTTTGTAAAAGGGGGGTTGAATGCAAACAATACCGTTTAAGCGAATAAAATGCGGAATAAAAAAGTGAAACAAAATTCAAGTTAAATAAAATTTTTATTAAACTTGAAAGGTGTTACAACTACGGTATCGGTTACAAGGGATTAATCTCAAATCAATTATTGCAAATCTAGAATAAATTTGACATGAACTTTTTCTATTTTTGCAATTAAAAGATCAAATGCTAAATGCGATTTGAGATTAAGTTCTAGGGATTTTAATCCGCTAGATTGATACACAAGAACAAGATAAAGATTTCTAGTTGATTGGATTTAACTTTACAATCTAGAAATTTAATCTTGAAGAAAGCAGATGAAAAATGAGAATGTTTTGCCTTTGTTTTCTGCTTCTTTTTCTCTTGACTTGTGTGTTCTGTATGTTGAATAATTACATGAATAACTTCTGCTGTGTTTTGTTGTTTAAGTAAACAAAACAATCCAGTTGAATCAGCAAGACTTTCGGCAAGACAATCAAATGAACTGGCATGACAATCCATTTGAACTGGTAGGACTTTTGGTGAGACTATCCTTTTGAACTAGCAAGACAATCCCAATAGCTAGCAAGACAATCAGAATGAACTAGCAAGACTTTCGGTATGACTATCAATTGTCATACCGATTGTCATAGTAGTTCAAATCAAATTGTCTTACTGAATTATTAATAGATTTTAATCTAATAATAATTCTGAAAATCCTTAATATTAATTCTGAATTAATTAATCAATTAATTCAATTAATCAATAAATTAATCTTTGCAGATATAATTTATTTTCTTAATTAAATTATATGACTTAATTAATTAATAGAGAATTAATATTAATCTTGAGCAGCAACCATTCTTCTGAAAATCTTCTGAAAATTACTGTCAAGTATGAATCAATTCCACCACTTCAATGTTTACACTCGATGTACTGTCTGGTTTATGAGTGACTAACTTCCGTGACGTTTCTTCAAGTCTTGACCTTGATACTCTTGATTTTCTTCAGACTAAATCCTTGTAATTAATTGATACCCTGACGAGATCTCTGTCACTTGATTAAATCCACAATCCTGATTTATATCAATGAGGCTTGATCAATTTCTTGAGCTTCTTCCAGTGAATTAAGTCTTCAAGTCTGTAGATGAATAATGTTTCTTAACCCTTTGACAGATGTTACTATACGAGATCTCTCTAACGATAGATCCACTATTTACTTATTACATTCTTATTTGAGTTGAGTTAAATCCTCGAATATACAAATAGGCTATGCCATATGCCTTTCAATCCATACAATACGATCTTCGGAAAAATCATTTTAAAAATTAATCTTGTAAATCGGGAACGAGTCTCGTTGTTGGGAGGGGTACTTTTACTAGATTATTCTAATCCTGACATGCAAGATGAATTTGAAATTTTTTGATAATTTTTTCTTATGGTTAAAAATAGATATATCTTAACATCCGTATTGTTTGATCGTCGGAAAAATTATTTTAAAAATTAATCATGTAAATCGGGAATGAGTCTCGTTGTAGAAAGGGTGCTTTTACTAGATTTTTCTAATACTAACATGCAAGATGAATTTGAATTTTTTTGATAATTTTTTCATATGGTTAAAATAGAGCTATCTTAACATCCGTACGGTTTGATCGTTGGAAAAATCATTTTTAAAATTTATCTTTTAAATTGGGAACGAGTCTCGTTGGAGAAAGTTTACTTTTACTAGATTTTTCAAATCCTGACATGCAAGATCAATTTGAAATTTTTTGATAAATTTTTCTTATGGTTAAATAGATATATCTTAACATTCGTACGATTTGATCGTCAAAAAAATCATTTTAAAAATCAGTCTTGTAAATCGGGAACAAGTCTCCTTGTTATTTGTTTTTACTAGATTTTTCTAATCTTGACATGCGAGATGAATTTGAAATTTCTTGATAATTTTTTCATATAGTTAAAATAGATATATCTTAACATCCGTACGGTTCGATCATCGGAAAAATCATTTTAAAAATTAATCATGTAAATCGGGAATGATTCTCGTTGTAGAAAGGGTGTTTTTACTAGATATTTCTAATCCTAACATGAAAGATGAATTTGAATTTTTTTGATAATTTTTTCATATGGTTAAAATAGAGCTATCTTAACATCCGTACGGTTTGATCGTTGGAAAAATCATTTTCAAAATTTATCTTTTAAATTGGGAACGAGTCTCGTTGGAGAAAGTTTACTTTTACTAGATTTTTCAAATCCTGACATGCAAGATCAATTTGAAATTTTTTGATAAATTTTTCTTACGGTTAAATAGATATATCTTAACATTCGTACGGTTTGATCGTCAAAAAAATCATTTTAAAAATCAGTCTTGTAAATCGGGAACAAGTCTCCTTGTTATTTGCTTTTACTAGATTTTTCTAATCTTGACATGCGAGATGAATTTGAAATTTTTTGATAATTTTTTCATATAGTTAAAATAGATATATCTTAACATCCGTACGGTTCGATCATCGGAAAAATCATTTTAAAAATTAATCATGTAAATCGGGAATGATTCTCGTTGTTGAAAGGGTGTTTTTACTAGATATTTCTAATCCTAACATGAAAGATGAATTTGAATTTTTTTGATAATTTTTTCATATGATTAAAATAGAGATATCTTAACATCCATACGGTTTGATCGTCGGAAAAATCATTTTTAAAATTTATCTTTTTAAATCGGGAACGAGTCTCGTTGGAGAAAGGATACTTTTACTATATTTTTATAATCATGACATGCAAGATCAATATGAAATTTATTGACAAATTTTTCTTATGGTTAAAATAGATATATCTTAACATCCGTATGATTTGATCGTCAAAAAAATTATTTTAAAAATCAGTCTTGTAAATCGGGAACAAGTCTCCTTGTTATTTGCTTTTACTAGATTTTTCTAATCTTGACATGCGAGATGAATTTGAAATTTTTTGATAATTTTTTCTTAGGGTTAAAATAGATATATCTTAACATCCATACGGTACGATCTTCGGAAAAATCATTTTAAAAATTAATCTTGTAAATCGAGAACGAGTCTCGTTGTTGGGAGGGGTACTTTTACTAGATTATTCTAATCCTGACATGCAAGATGAATTTGAAATTTTTTGATAATTTTTTCTTATGGTTAAAAATAGATATATCTTAACATCCGTATTTTTTGATCGTCGGAAAAATTATTTTAAAAATTAATCATGTAAATCGGAAATGAGTCTGGTTGTAGAACGGGTGCTTTTACTAGATTTTTCTAATACTAACATGCAAGATGAATTTGAATTTTTTTGATAATTTTTTCATATGGTTAAAATAGAGCTATCTTAACATCTGTACGGTTTGATCGTTGAAAAAATCATTTTAAAAATTAGTCTTGTAAATCGGGAAGTCTCCTTGTTATTTGCTTTTACTAGATTTTTCTAATCTTGACATGCGAGATGAATTTGAAATTTTTTGATAATTTTTTCATATGGTTAAAATGGATATATCTTAACATCCATACAATACGATCTTCGGAAAAATCATTTTAAAAATTAATCTTGTAAATCGGGAACGAGTCTCGTTGTTGGGAGGGGTACTTTTACTAGATTATTCTAATCCTGACATGCAAGATGAATTTGAAATTTTTTGATAATTTTTTCTTATGGTTAAAAATAGATATATCTTAACATCCGTATTGTCTGATCGTTGGAAAAATTATTTTAAAAATTAATCATGTAAATCGGGAATGAGTCTCGTTGTAGAAAGGGTGCTTTTACTAGATTTTTCTAATACTAACATGTAAGATGAATTTAAATTTTTTTGATCATTTTTTCATATGGTTAAAATAGAGCTATCTTAACATCCGTACGGTTTGATCGTTCGAAAAATCATTTTTAAAATTTATCTTTTAAATTGGGAACGAGTCTCGTTGGAGAAAGTTTACTTTTACTAGATTTTTCAAATCCTGACATGAAAGATCAATTTAAAATTTTTTGATAAATTTTTCTTATAGTTAAATAGATATATCTTAACATTCGTACGATTTGATCGTTAAAAAAATCATTTTAAAAATCAGTCTTGTAAATCGGGAACAAGTCTCCTTGTTATTTGTTTTTACTAGATTTTTCTAATCTTGACATGCGAGATGAATTTGAAATTTTTTGATAATTTTTTCATATAGTTAAAATAGATATCTTAACATCCGTACGGTTCGATCATCGGAAAAATCATTTTAAAAATTAATCATGTAAATCGGGAATGATTCTCGTTGTATAAAGGGTGTTTTTACTAGATATTTCTAATCCTAACATGAGAGATGAATTTGAATTTTTTTGATAATTTTTTCATATGATTAAAATAGAGATATCTTAACATCCATACGGTTTGATCGTCGGAAAAATCATTTTTAAAATTTATCTTTTTAAATCGGGAACGAGTCTCGTTGGAGAAAGGATACTTTTACTATATTTTTATAATCATGACATGCAAGATCAATATGAAATTTATTGACAAATTTTTCTTATGGTTAAAATAGATATATCTTAACATCCGTATGATTTGATCGTCAAAAAAATTATTTTAAAAATCAGTCTTGTAAATCGGGAACAAGTCTCCTTGTTATTTGCTTTTACTAGATTTTTCTAATCTTGACATGCGAGATGAATTTGAAATTTTTTGATAATTTTTTCTTAGGGTTAAAATAGATATATCTTAACATCCATACGGTACGATCTTCGGAAAAATCATTTTAAAAATTAATCTTGTAAATCGAGAACGAGTCTCGTTGTTGGGAGGGGTACTTTTACTAGATTATTCTAATCCTGACATGCAAGATGAATTTGAAATTTTTTGATAATTTTTTCTTATGGTTAAAAATAGATATATCTTAACATCCGTATTTTTTGATCGTCGGAAAAATTATTTTAAAAATTAATCATGTAAATCGGAAATGAGTCTGGTTGTAGAACGGGTGCTTTTACTAGATTTTTCTAATACTAACATGCAAGATGAATTTGAATTTTTTTGATAATTTTTTCATATGGTTAAAATAGAGCTATCTTAACATCTGTACGGTTTGATCGTTGAAAAAATCATTTTAAAAATTAGTCTTGTAAATCGGGAAGTCTCCTTGTTATTTGCTTTTACTAGATTTTTCTAATCTTGACATGCGAGATGAATTTGAAATTTTTTGATAATTTTTTCATATGGTTAAAATGGATATATCTTAACATCCATACAATACGATCTTCGGAAAAATCATTTTAAAAATTAATCTTGTAAATCGGGAACGAGTCTCGTTGTTGGGAGGGGTACTTTTACTAGATTATTCTAATCCTGACATGCAAGATGAATTTGAAATTTTTTGATAATTTTTTCTTATGGTTAAAAATAGATATATCTTAACATCCGTATTGTCTGATCGTTGGAAAAATTATTTTAAAAATTAATCATGTAAATCGGGAATGAGTCTCGTTGTAGAAAGGGTGCTTTTACTAGATTTTTCTAATACTAACATGTAAGATGAATTTAAATTTTTTTGATCATTTTTTCATATGGTTAAAATAGAGCTATCTTAACATCCGTACGGTTTGATCGTTCGAAAAATCATTTTTAAAATTTATCTTTTAAATTGGGAACGAGTCTCGTTGGAGAAAGTTTACTTTTACTAGATTTTTCAAATCCTGACATGAAAGATCAATTTAAAATTTTTTGATAAATTTTTCTTATAGTTAAATAGATATATCTTAACATTCGTACGATTTGATCGTCAAAAAAATCATTTTAAAAATCAGTCTTGTAAATCGGGAACAAGTCTCCTTGTTATTTGTTTTTACTAGATTTTTCTAATCTTGACATGCGAGATGAATTTGAAATTTTTTGATAATTTTTTCATATAGTTAAAATAGATATCTTAACATCCGTACGGTTCGATCATCGGAAAAATCATTTTAAAAATTAATCATGTAAATCGGGAATGATTCTCGTTGTATAAAGGGTGTTTTTACTAGATATTTCTAATCCTAACATGAAAGATGAATTTGAATTTTTTTGATAATTTTTTCATATGATTAAAATAGAGATATCTTAACATCCATACGGTTTGATCGTCGGAAAAATCATTTTTAAAATTTATCTTTTTAAATCGGGAACGAGTCTCGTTGGAGAAAGGATACTTTTACTATATTTTTTTTAATCCTGACATGCAAGATCAATATGAAATTTTTTGACAAATTTTTCTTATGGTTAAAATAGATATATCTTAACATCCGTATGGTTTGAACGTCGAAAAAAATATTTTAAAAATCAGTCTTGTAAATCGGGAACAAATCTCCTTGTTATTTGCATTTACTAGATTTTTCTAATCTTGACATGCGAGATTAATTTGAAATTTTTTGATAATTTTTTCATATGGTTAAAATAGATATATCTTAACATCCATACGGTACGATCTTCGGAAAAATCATTTTAAAAATTAATCTTGTAAATCGGGAACGAGTCTCGTTGTTGGGAGGGATACTTTTACTAGATTATTCTAATCCTGACATGCAAGATGAATTTGAAATTTTTTGATAATTTTTTCTTATGGTTAAAAATAGATATATCTTAACATCCGTATTGTTTGATCGTCGGAAAAATTATTTTAAAAATTAATCATGTAAATCGGGAATGAGTCTCGTTGTAGAAAGGGTGCTTTTACTAGATTTTTCTAATATCAACATGCAAGATGAATTTGAATTTTTTTGATAATTTTTTCATATGGTTAAAATAGAGCTATCTTAACATCCGTACGGTTTGATCGTTGGAAAAATCATTTTTAAAATTTATCTTTTAAATTGGGAACGAGTCTCGTTGGAGAAAGTTTACTTTTACTAGATTTTTCAAATCCTGACATGCAAGATCAATTTGAAATTTTTTGATAAATTTTTCTTATGGTTAAATAGATATATCTTAACATTCGTACGATTTGATCGTCAAAAAAATCATTTTAAAAATCAGTCTTGTAAATCGGGAACAAGTCTCCTTGTTATTTGTTTTTACTAGATTTTTTTAATCTTGACATGCGAGATGAATTTGAAATTTCTTGATAATTTTTTCATATAGTTAAAATAGATATATCTTAACATCCGTACGGTTCGATCATCGGAAAAATCATTTTAAAAATTAATCATGTAAATCGGGAATGATTCTCGTTGTAGAAAGGGTGTTTTTACTAGATATTTCTAATCCTAACATGAAAGATGAATTTGAATTTTTTTGATAATTTTTTCATATGGTTAAAATAGAGCTATCTTAACATCCGTACGGTTTGATCGTTGGAAAAATCATTTTCAAAATTTATCTTTTAAATTGGGAACGAGTCTCGTTGGAGAAAGTTTACTTTTACTAGATTTTTCAAATCCTGACATGCAAGATCAATTTGAAATTTTTTGATAAATTTTTCTTACGGTTAAATAGATATATCTTAACATTCGTACGGTTTGATCGTCAAAAAAATCATTTTAAAAATCAGTCTTGTAAATCGGGAACAAGTCTCCTTGTTATTTGCTTTTACTAGATTTTTCTAATCTTGACATGCGAGATGAATTTGAAATTTTTTGATAATTTTTTCATATAGTTAAAATAGATATATCTTAACATCCGTACGGTTCGATCATCGGAAAAATCATTTTAAAAATTAATCATGTAAATCGGGAATGATTCTCGTTGTTGAAAGGGTGTTTTTACTAGATATTTCTAATCCTAACATGAAAGATGAATTTGAATTTTTTTGATAATTTTTTCATATGATTAAAATAGAGATATCTTAACATCCATACGGTTTGATCGTCGGAAAAATCATTTTTAAAATTTATCTTTTTAAATCGGGAACGAGTCTCGTTGGAGAAAGGATACTTTTACTATATTTTTATAATCATGACATGCAAGATCAATATGAAATTTATTGACAAATTTTTCTTATGGTTAAAATAGATATATCTTAACATCCGTATGATTTGATCGTCAAAAAAATTATTTTAAAAATCAGTCTTGTAAATCGGGAACAAGTCTCCTTGTTATTTGCTTTTACTAGATTTTTCTAATCTTGACATGCGAGATGAATTTGAAATTTTTTGATAATTTTTTCTTAGGGTTAAAATAGATATATCTTAACATCCATACGGTACGATCTTCGGAAAAATCATTTTAAAAATTAATCTTGTAAATCGAGAACGAGTCTCGTTGTTGGGAGGGGTACTTTTACTAGATTATTCTAATCCTGACATGCAAGATGAATTTGAAATTTTTTGATAATTTTTTCTTATGGTTAAAAATAGATATATCTTAACATCCGTATTTTTTGATCGTCGGAAAAATTATTTTAAAAATTAATCATGTAAATCGGAAATGAGTCTGGTTGTAGAACGGGTGCTTTTACTAGATTTTTCTAATACTAACATGCAAGATGAATTTGAATTTTTTTGATAATTTTTTCATATGGTTAAAATAGAGCTATCTTAACATCTGTACGGTTTGATCGTTGAAAAAATCATTTTAAAAATTAGTCTTGTAAATCGGGAAGTCTCCTTGTTATTTGCTTTTACTAGATTTTTCTAATCTTGACATGCGAGATGAATTTGAAATTTTTTGATAATTTTTTCATATGGTTAAAATGGATATATCTTAACATCCATACAATACGATCTTCGGAAAAATCATTTTAAAAATTAATCTTGTAAATCGGGAACGAGTCTCGTTGTTGGGAGGGGTACTTTTACTAGATTATTCTAATCCTGACATGCAAGATGAATTTGAAATTTTTTGATAATTTTTTCTTATGGTTAAAAATAGATATATCTTAACATCCGTATTGTCTGATCGTTGGAAAAATTATTTTAAAAATTAATCATGTAAATCGGGAATGAGTCTCGTTGTAGAAAGGGTGCTTTTACTAGATTTTTCTAATACTAACATGTAAGATGAATTTAAATTTTTTTGATCATTTTTTCATATGGTTAAAATAGAGCTATCTTAACATCCGTACGGTTTGATCGTTCGAAAAATCATTTTTAAAATTTATCTTTTAAATTGGGAACGAGTCTCGTTGGAGAAAGTTTACTTTTACTAGATTTTTCAAATCCTGACATGAAAGATCAATTTAAAATTTTTAGATAAATTTTTCTTATAGTTAAATAGATATATCTTAACATTCGTACGATTTGATCGTCAAAAAAATCATTTTAAAAATCAGTCTTGTAAATCGGGAACAAGTCTCCTTGTTATTTGTTTTTACTAGATTTTTCTAATCTTGACATGCGAGATGAATTTGAAATTTTTTGATAATTTTTTCATATAGTTAAAATAGATATCTTAACATCCGTACGGTTCGATCATCGGAAAAATCATTTTAAAAATTAATCATGTAAATCGGGAATGATTCTCGTTGTATAAAGGGTGTTTTTACTAGATATTTCTAATCCTAACATGAAAGATGAATTTGAATTTTTTTGATAATTTTTTCATATGATTAAAATAGAGATATCTTAACATCCATACGGTTTGATCGTCGGAAAAATCATTTTTAAAATTTATCTTTTTAAATCGGGAACGAGTCTCGTTGGAGAAAGGATACTTTTACTATATTTTTTTTAATCCTGACATGCAAGATCAATATGAAATTTTTTGACAAATTTTTCTTATGGTTAAAATAGATATATCTTAACATCCGTATGGTTTGAACGTCGAAAAAATTATTTTAAAAATCAGTCTTGTAAATCGGGAACAAATCTCCTTGTTATTTGCATTTACTAGATTTTTCTAATCTTGACATGCGAGATTAATTTGAAATTTTTTGATAATTTTTTCATATGGTTAAAATAGATATATCTTAACATCCATACGGTACGATCTTCGGAAAAATCATTTTAAAAATTAATCTTGTAAATCGGGAACGAGTCTCGTTGTTGGGAGGGATACTTTTACTAGATTATTCTAATCCTGACATGCAAGATGAATTTGAAATTTTTTGATAATTTTTTCTTATGGTTAAAAATAGATATATCTTAACATCCGTATTGTTTGATCGTCGGAAAAATTATTTTAAAAATTAATCATGTAAATCGGGAATGAGTCTCGTTGTAGAAAGGGTGCTTTTACTAGATTTTTCTAATATCAACATGCAAGATGAATTTGAATTTTTTTGATAATTTTTTCATACGGTTAAAATAGAGCTATCTTAACTTCCGTACGGTTTGATCGTTGGAAAAATCATTTTTAAAATTTATCTTTTAAATTGGGAACGAGTCTCGTTGGAGAAAGTTTACTTTTACTAGATTTTTCAAATCCTGACATGCAAGATCAATTTGAAATTTTTTGATAAATTTTTCTTACGGTTAAATAGATATATCTTAACATTCGTACGTTTTGATCGTCAAAAAAATCATTTTAAAAATCAGTCTTGTAAATCGGGAACAAGTCTCCTTGTTATTTGCTTTTACTAGATTTTTCTAATCTTGACATGCGAGATGAATTTGAAATTTTTTGATAATTTTTTCATATAGTTAAAATAGATATATCATAACATCCGTACGGTTCGATCATCGGAAAAATCATTTTAAAAATTAATCATGTAAATCGGGAATGATTCTCGTTGTAGAAAGGGTGTTTTTACTAGATATTTCTAATCCTAACATGAAAGATGAATTTGAATTTTTTTGATAATTTTTTCATATGATTAAAATAGAGATATCTTAACATCCATACGGTTTGATCGTCGGAAAAATCATTTTTAAAATTTATCTTTTTTAAATCGGGAACGAGTCTCGTTGGAGAAAGGATACTTTTACTATATTTTTCTAATCCTGACATGCAAGATCAATATGAAATTTATTGACAAATTTTTCTTATGGTTAAAATAGATATATCTTAACATCCGTATGGTTTGATCGTCAAAAAAATCATTTTAAAAATCAGTCTTGTAAATCGGGAACAAGTCTCCTTGTTATTTGCTTTTACTAGATTTTTCTAATCTTGACATGCGAGATGAATTTGAAATTTTTTGATAATTTTTTCATAGGGTTAAAATAGATATATCTTAACATCCATACGGTACGATCTTCGGAAAAATCATTGTAAGTCATATGTCATAGCCTATTTGTATATTCGAGGATTCAACTCAACTCAAATAAGAATGTAATAAGTAAATAGTGGATCTACCGTCAGAAAGATCTCGCAAAGTAATATTTGTCAAAGGATTCAGAAACAAGGTTCATCTACAGACTTGAGGAGTTAATTCACTGGAAGAAGTTCAAGAAGTTGATCATGCCTCAGTGATATAAATCAAGATCGTGGATTTAATCAAGTGACAGAGATCTCGTTAGGGTATCAATTAATTACAAGGATTTAATCTGAAGAAAATCAAAGTGTCAAAGTCAAGACATGAAGAAACGTCACGGAAGTTAGTCACTCATGAACCAGATAGTACATCGAGTGTCAACGTTGAAGTGGTGGAATTGATTCATAATTGACTGTGATTATCAGAAGATTTTCAGAAGAATGGTTGTTGCTTAAGATTAGTTTTAATTCTCTATTAATTAATTAAGTCATATAATTTAATTAAGAAAATAAATTATGTCTGCAAAGATTAATTTATTGATTAATTGAATTAATTGATTGATTAATTCTGAATTAATTTTAGGAATTTTCAGAATTTAAATTGGATTAAAATCTGCATTAAATCAGCAAGACAATTGAAAATGAACTAGCATGACAATCAGGATTGTCATACCGATTGTCATGCTAGGCTATTTTCAATAGTCTCACCGAAAGTTACACTAGGAGGAGGATTGTCTTGCTAGTTCATTCTGATTGTCATGCTAGTTCATTCTGATTGTCATGCTAGTTCATTCAGATTGTCTTGCTAGTTCAATCCATTGTCCTACCGATTGTCTTGCTGAGCTTAGGATTGTCTTGCCAGTTCAATTCTATTCTGTTGATTAAAAAGAAGCAGACAAGCAGCAACTCAATCATCCATCCAATACACAAGTCAAAAACAAGAACACAGAAAGCAAAAGCAGCCGCCTCTGAAACATTCCATTTTTCATCTGCTTAATTCAAGATCACATTTCTAGATTGTAAAGTTAAATCCAATCAACTAGAAATCTTTATCTTGTTCTTGTGTAACAATCTAGCGGATCAAAATCCCTAGAACTTAATCTCAAATCGCGTTTAGAATTTGATTCTAATTATTACAAAAATAGAAAAAGTTCATGTCGAATTTATTCTAGATTTGTGATAATTGATTTGAGATTAATACCTTGTAATCGATACAGTTGTTGTAACACCTTTCAAGTTTAATAATATTTTTATTTAACTTGAATTTTGTTTCACATTTTTTATTCCGCATTTAATTCGATTATTCGGTACTGTTTGTATTCAACCCCCCCTTCTACAAACAAATTGGGACCTAACAATTGGTATCAGAGCCTTCTGATTAACGAACAAATCAAGATCCTAGACTTTTGTGATTTTTCAACTCCTTGAATTTTTATTTATTCAAAAATTCATAATGACTTCACATAAAGTTGGAACCGTTAAAATTCCACAATTTGATAAAGAGAATTATATCATGTGGAAGAAGAAAATGCTATTATTTTTACAAGTTGCAAATCCCAAATATTCAAACTTGTTAAAGAAGGGTATAAAAACTCCGATGGTTATTGAACCGGAGGTAATAATAGACGGTGTGGTGACTACTGAAGCTAGAACCTATCCAAAAGAGCCTGAAGATTTTACTCCTGCTGAGAAGGAAGAAGCCTCCTTGGATGCCAGCCTTCAATTAATATTAATTGATTCCCTTGATCCCTTGATGAACAGACATGTGATGAACTGTAAAAATTCCAAACACATGTGGGAAACTATTGAGGTGATTAATGAAGGCACAGAGGAAGTTAGGGAGAACAAGTTGGAAATCCTAACCTCTGAATATGAACATTTCAAATCAAATCCAGGAGAAGGAATTACTGAAGTGTTTGAGAGGTACAATGCGTTGATCAACAACCTGAACATCAATGGAAAGTATTATTCAATCAGGGAGGTCAACAAAAAGTTCCTTTTAACACTGCCAGCTCATCTTGAACATAGAATCACTGCCATTCGAGAAGCTAGAGATCTGAGTGAGATTTCTTTGGAGAGGCTCTATGGAGTGTTAAAAACCTATGAGTTGGAGCAGATTCAACAGAAGGAAGTCTACGGGAAGGATAGAATGGTCAGCACATCTACTGCACTTGTAGCTGAAGGTCAACAACAACAACAATCTCAACAGTTAGAAAGAATGGTACAGTTTTCCAAGGGTGAGGAAAATGAGTTAGTAGCAGAATATGATCCTCCTACTACAAATCAATCAAGTGATGATTTTTATTCCTTCGAAGAGCTGGAGCAATTGGAAGATGAATCAATGGCCCAAATTGTCAAGAGATTCTCCCATGTCAGATTCAGGAGGAATCCCAAGCTTAAGTACAAGTCCAACTACAACAAATTCCAGAAAGGTGGATCTTCATCCTATAACACCAGCAGTGGTGGGTACAAAACAGGGATGGTTGATCGGAGCACAATTAGATGCTATAACTGCAATGAGTTGGGACACTTTGCCACAGAATGTAGGAAGCCAAAGCAAGTAAGAAAGAACTCTGAAAGGGCTTATCTGGCAAAGGGAAGAAGCTGGGATGATACTGATAGTGAAGATGAAGAAGAAGGAAATCTTGCTCTTATGGCTATTGATGGAAAAGCTTCATCATCAAGAATAGAGGTAAAACTTTCTGATGCTGAAATGGTTTATCATCTAAGAGGTAACTTAGATTGTGCACGTCGTGATAATGAACTGTTAAGTTTAAAGATCACAGACCTTGAGAAAGAGGTCAATGAATTAAGACTTGTGCACATTAATCAAGACAAATTAAAAGAACAGGTATCTTTTCTAGAGAATAGAGTTGACTGTTATAGAAAACTCGAAACTATTCTCAAAGACAAGATCACCGGTCTTGAGACTAAGGTTAGAGCCTACTTCAATTCTTGTTCGAAGGCTAAAGAGTTCTACAGTAAGCAAGCTGTTAATCAAACATCTGGAATAGGTTATGATTACAATGCTGCTATTGGAGAATTAGGCATAAATTCCCCTCCTCATGTCTGTGCTAAAGGGAGGGAAGTACCACATGTGCTTAAGGGTGTTGATGAACCCCTCTATAAAGCATCAATTGCTGAACCATTTGATGCGACCTCTTCTGTTATTCAAGAAGAAATACGTGTTGAGGATCATGCTAATGAGAAGATTGTTTCCAAGTCAAGTGAGTCGAAAGTTCCAGTCAAAGTTGTGAAAGCAACTGAGACTAACTCAGACACACATGAGTTTGATAACAATAATGCCATGTCTACCATGCATAAATTGCCTGTTGTTAATCACTCTCATAAAGCATGTGGTGTTGCTAATTGTATGTCTTGTGCTTTTAATATGATGTATGCTTATTTTAATGGTAAGCATGTGTCTAATGATAAGACTACTCCTCGTCAGCATGTGAATAACAAGAAGCATGATAGGTCTAAGACTGCTAGTCCTTCTAAGGCTAGAAAGGAGACATTTGTGCCTAAGCTTAAACAGAAATTTGTTAACGCTGTTTACAAGGTCAAATGTTCAGTCATTGAGAAAGTTGAGACCATTAAAATTAAAAATGTTATTTTGCCTGACAAAGGACAGTTCTACAAGTATACCGGGCCCAACCAAGTTTGGGTTCCGAAGAAGGTCTAATCCATTTGAAGTGCAGGGCAGTATACAGGTGTAACCGGTAGTGTGGATTATTGACAGTGGATCATCAAGACATATGACCGGAGATAGAGCCCTGCTATCAAATGAGGATTGAGAAAGCTGGCCCCCTGATTACCTTTGGAGATAACAGCAAAGGTTTATCTGAGGGATATGGCTGTTTGTAAGCTGGGAATGTTATCATTGTAATTTTGTATATTGTGCTAGGTTATTATCAGGAAGAAGTATCTAACATATAGCACCAGTGACGAGACTTGAGAATATTACGACATATCAAGCACCTGCTGCACATTACACTTGGAATTGTACTCTAGTAAGATGTGTACAAGTGTACTCCTGGTTGGTGAGTCAAAAGAGGAAGTCAATGCACCACAGTTCATGGACTTTGCAGCTGCAGATCTATTGGACTATGCAATCTCTTCTTCACAATCTCACTTCAGGTTGGTATGAACTAGTATACTGCTCAAGCAATCGTCAAGGACATGGTATGGCACTCTAACAGAAGTTGTAATTTTATATGAACTAGTAGAGTCGTCATATTTATGCAACATAACAATTAGTATCTAAAGTACTTGACAAGTATCGGTCAATGATATGTTGTTAACATTATGTTGCAGATATTTGTAAGCTTTTGACATGAATGAGAATTACTTAGACTTTACCCTAAGTGATCAATGTTTTATCAAAAACTCATTCATTTTGAAAAACAAAAATTAAACTTCTTTCTACATTAGTGATTTCTTATTTCATGTAAAATCTTTTGAAATCACTATTGTAAATCATTTTCTCTCTATTACCATATATTCTGTGTTACAGGTTCAGTCTCCAATGACTTTCTTTCATTGACAGTCATGAGGTTGAAAACCCACAACGTCTATCCCAGACTGTAAAGACAAACACAAAAACAGAACCAACCAACACTCTCTTACCACTAAATGTAGTATGAATGAGCGTGAGGGAGATAATGCCTAGTGCACCACATAAGGAAGGTTCTGTAGTCAACCCAGTAGCTCTGTCTCCTACATGGATGAGTAGTATTTAAACCGAGACAACTGCTAGCCCCCATACATCTTCTCAAAAAGATGTAATGGCTGAAAAGGCATAAAAACAGTTACTAGATTCATTCTCTCAACAGGGTGAGTCTATTGAATTTTGCCTGTCGGCCAAGGTATCCGATGTAGTGTCACCACTTCAAACATAATCAATTCTTGATGCACAAGGAGAGGTTACACACACAAAGGATGAGTTGACGGAAACAAGAGTTTCGACCATTTTAAGGTCAGATTCGATTGTTCAAGGTTCGTTAGTGGACCAATTGCCTTTACGGGTGTTAGGAGAGGATACTGATCCAAAAGCCATATGTCAGTGGTCAGTGTCTACCTCCCCAGGCTTAAATCCCCTGGATGCATCTGCGGATAGTGGATCTGACATAGGCGCAGATCGGTAACTTGTTGACAATGATTCAGATATTACCTGATGAGTCACAAGGAAATGTCTTCACAGGCATTAGAAGGGAACTGTGATCTTTATGCTAAATTCTTTGGATCATTGTTTACCTTCCCAGAATTCAAATCTGGAACCCTAAAAGGGAAACTAGCAACTTGTAGATTATGACTCAGATTTATCTGATGAGTTTAACAAGGATGGGGATTTGTGAACTCCCATTGCACCACCTGTGACCTCCTTTAAGGATGGCTAAAGTGATTTTCCTTGCAGGTACAGCTGGATTATGGAGCTATGAGAGAAGAGTGATACACTTTTGAGAATGAGTGTAAACACGAGTGGAGAGAAGAGTGAAACACATATGAGGTACACTAAACAGAATCACACTCTCACAGTGAGGTAGAAAAAGAAACTACTTGTTATTTCTTTTCCAACCAAGTGAAATATGAGAACTCCTTCAAACAACAGCATACATTCCTTCTCAAAGGGGGAGATAAAAGCTTAAGAAATAGTTTGGAGGATTCCTCAACTAAGGGGGAGAAATAGCAGGGAGGAAGAAAAAGATCATATGTACACTACACCACACCATTGTTGTTTGTAACTACGGATCCTATTGTACGGGAGAGGTGGTAAACACAAGGTGATTTCCTAGTAAGGGAAGAAGCTGTTAGGGGAGTACCATTGGTTTTTTATCTGCGGATCCTATTGTACGGGAGAGGTGGTAAAACGAAGGTGATCTTCTTTAATCAGTTGATTCTCATAGGGGGAGAAGCAAGAGAGATATGTGCTTCTCAACAGGAAATGTGGTTGTACAAAAGAAGATGAAACTACTTGAAGATATGTTCAGTCTAGAGGAACATCTACTTGGAATTTGGAAAATGTTAAATCTAGTCCAGAACTTTTCTACTATTTACTTTGCATGTATATTTATATCTTTTTCTTATTTGTTAGTTGAGTTATCCTCTAGGTATTTGTGTGTTATTGTCTAACAAACAAATAGGGAGAGATTGTAAGTCATATGTCATAGCCTATTTGTATATTCGAGGATTCAACTCAACTCAAATAAGAATGTAATAAGTAAATAGTGGATCTACCGTCAGAAAGATCTCGCAAAGTAATATCTGTCAAAGGATTCAGAAATAAGGTTCATCTACAGACTTGAGGAGTTAATTCACTGGAAGAAGTTCAAGAAGTTGATCATGCCTCGGTGATATAAATCAAGATCGTGGATTTAATCAAGTGACAGAGATCTCGTCAGGGTATCAATTAATTACAAGGATTTAATCTGAAGAAAATCAAAGTGTCAAAGTCAAGACATGAAGAAACGTCACGGAAGTTAGTCACTCATGAACCAGACAGTACATCGAGTGTCAACGTTGAAGTGGTGGAATTGATTCATAATTGACTGTGATTATCAGAAGATTTTCAGAAGAATGGTTGCTGCTTAAGATTAGTTTTAATTCTCTATTAATTAATTAAGTCATATAATTTAATTTAGAAAATAAATTATATCTGCAAAGATTAATTTATTGATTAATTGAATTAATTGATTGATTAATTCTGAATTAATTTTAGGAATTTTCAGAATTTAAATTGGATTAAAATCTGCATTAAATCAGCAAGACAATTGAAAATGAACTAGCATGACAATCAGGATTGTCATACCGATTGTCATGCTAGGCCATTTTCAATAGTCTCACCGAAAGTTACACTAGGAGGAGGATTGTCTTGCTAGTTCATTCTGATTGTCATGCTAGTTCATTCTGATTGTCATGCTAGTTCATTCAGATTGTCTTGCTAGTTCAATCCATTGTCCTACCGATTGTCTTGCTGAGCTTAGGATTGTCTTGCCAGTTCAATTCTGCCAGTTCAATTCTATTCTGTTGATTAAAAAGAAGCAGACAAGCAGCAACTCAATCATCCATCCAATACACAAGTCAAAAACAAGAACACAGAAAGCAAAAGCAGCCGCCTCTGAAACATTCCATTTTTTATCTGCTTAATTCAAGATCACATTTCTAGATTGTAAAGTTAAATCCAATCAACTAGAAATCTTTATCTTGTTCTTGTGTAACAATCTAGCGGATCAAAATCCCTAGAACTTAATCTCAAATCGCGTTTAGCATTTGATTCTAATTATTGCAAAAATAGAAAAAGTTCATGTCGAATTTATTCTAGATTTGTGATAATTGATTTGAGATTAATACCTTGTAATCGATACAGTTGTTGTAACACCTTTCAAGTTTAATAATATTTTTATTTAACTTGAATTTTGTTTCATATTTTTTATTCCGCATTTAATTCGATTATTCGGTACTGTTTGTATTCAACCCCCCCTTCTACAAACAAATTGGGACCTAACAATCATTTTAAAAATTAATCTTGTAAATCGAGAACGAGTCTCGTTGTTGGGAGGGGTACTTTTACTAGTATTCTAATCCTGACATGCAAGATGAATTTGAAATTTTTTGATAATTTTTTCTTATGGTTAAAAATAGATATATCTTAACATCCGTATTTTTTGATCCTCGAAAAAATTATTTTAAAAATTAATCATGTTAATCGGGAATGAGTCTCGTTATAGAAAGGGTGCTTTTACTAGATTTTTCTAATACTAACATGCAAGATGAATTTGAATTTTTTTGATAATTTTTTGATATGGTTAAAATAGAGCTATCTTAACATCCGTACGGTTTGATCGTTGGAAAAATCATTTTCAAAATTTATCTTTTAAACTGGGAACGAGTCTCGTTGGAGAAAGTTTACTTTTACTAGATTTTTCAAATCTTGACATGCAAGATCAATTTGAAATTTTTTGACAAATTTTTCTTATGGTTAAAATATAGATATCTTAACATCTGTACGGTTTGATCGTCAAAAAAATCATTTTAAAAATTAGTCATGTAAATCGGGAACAAGTCTCCTTGTTATTTGTTTTTACTAGATTTTTCTAATCTTGACATGCGAGATGAATTTGAAATTTTTTGATAATTTTTTCATATGGTTAAAATAGATATATCTTAACATCCATGTTAGGTCCCAATTTGTTTGTAGAAGGGGGGTTGAATGCAAACAATACCGTTTAAGTGAATAAAATGCGGAATAAAAAAGTGAAACAAAATTCAAGTTAAATAAAACTTTTATTAAACTTGAAAGGTGTTACAACTACGGTATCGGTTACAAGGGATTAATCTCAAATCAATTATTACAAATCTAGAATAAATTCGACATGAACTTTTCTATTTTTGCAATTAAAAGATCAAATGCTAAATGCGATTTGAGATTAAGTTCTAGGGATTTTAATCCGCTAGATTGATACACAAGAACAAGATAAAGATTTCTAGTTGATTGGATTTAACTTTACAATCTAGAAATTTAATCTTGAAGAAAGAAGATGAAAAATGAGAATGTTTTGCCTTTGTTTTCTGCTTCTTTTTCTCTTGACTTGTGTGTTCTGTATGTTGAATAATTGCATGAATAACTTCTGCTGTGTTTTGTTGTTTAAGTAAACAAAACAATCCAGTTGAATCAGCAAGACTTTCGGCAAGACAATCAAATGAACTGGCATGACAATCCATTTGAACTGGTAGGACTTTCGGTGAGACTATCCTTTTGAACTAGCAAGACAATCCCAATAGCTAGCAAGACAATCAGAATGAACTAGCAAGACTTTCGGTATGACTATCAATTGTCATACCGATTGTCATAGTAGTTCAAATCAAATTGTCTTACTGAATTATTAATAGATTTTAATCTAATAATAATTCTGAAAATCCTTAATATTAATTCTGAATTAATTAATCAATTAATTCAATTAATCAATAAATTAATCTTTGCAGATATAATTTATTTTCTTAATTAAATTATATGACTTAATTAATTAATAGAGAATTAATATTAATCTTGAGTAGCAACCATTCTTCTGAAAATCTTCTGAAAATTACTGTCAAGTATGAATCAATTCCACCACTTCAATGTTGACACTCGATGTACTGTCTGGTTCATGAGTGACTAACTTCCGTGACGTTTCTTCAAGTCTTGACCTTGATACTCTTGATTTTCTTCAGACTAAATCCTTGTAATTAATTGATACCCTGACGAGATCTCTGTCACTTGATTAAATCCACAATCCTGATTTATATCAATGAGGCTTGATCAATTTCTTGAGCTTCTTCCAGTGAATTAAGTCTTCAAGTCTGTAGATGAATAATGTTTCTTAACCCTTTGACAGATATTACTATATGAGATATCTCTGACGATAGATCCACTATTTACTTATTACATTCTTATTTGAGTTGAGTTAAATCCTCGAATATACAAATAGGCTATGCCATATGCCTTTCAATCCATACAATACGATCTTCGGAAAAATCATTTTAAAAATTAATTTTGTAAATCGGGAACGAGTCTCGTTGTTGGGAGGGGTACTTTTACTAGATTATTCTAATCCTGACATGCAAGATGAATTTGAAATTTTTTGATAATTTTTTCTTATGGTTAAAAATAGATATATCTTAACATCCGTATTGTTTGATCGTCGGAAAAATTATTTTAAAAATTAATCATGTAAATCGGGAATGAGTCTTGTTGTAGAAAGGGTGCTTTTACTAGATTTTTCTAATACTAACATGTAAGATGAATTTGAATTTTTTTGATAATTTTTTCATATGGTTAAAATAGGGCTATCTTAACATCCGTACGGTTTGATCGTTGGAAAAATCATTTTTAAAATTTATCTTTTAAATTGGGAACGAGTCTCGTTGGAGAAAGTTTACTTTTACTAGATTTTTTCAAATCCTGACATGCAAGATCAATTTGAAATTTTTTGATAAATTTTTCTTATAGTTAAATAGATATATCTTAACATTCGTACGATTTGATCGTCAAAAAAATCATTTTAAAAATCAGTCTTGTAAATCGGGAACAAGTCTCCTTGTTATTTGTTTTTACTAGATTTTTCTATTCTTGACATGCGAGATGAATTTGAAATTTTTTGATAATTTTTTCATATAGTTAAAATAGATATATCTTAACATCCGTACGGTTCGATCATCGGAAAAATCATTTTAAAAATTAATCATGTAAATCGGGAATGATTCTCGTTGTACAAAGGGTGTTTTTACTAGATATTTCTAATCCTAACATGAAAGATGAATTTGAATTTTTTTGATAATTTTTTCATATGATTAAAATAGAGATATCTTAACATCCATACGGTTTGATCGTCGGAAAAGTCATTTTTAAAATTTATCTTTTTAAATCGGGAACGAGTCTCGTTGGAGAAAGGATACTTTTACTATATTTTTTTATCCTGACATGCAAGATCAATATGAAATTTTTTGACAAATTTTTCTTAAGGTTAAAATAGACATATCTTAACATCCGTACGGTTTGAACGTCGAAAAAATTATTTTAAAAATCAGTCTTGTAAATCGGGAACAAATCTCCTTGTTATTTGCTTTTACAAGATTTTTCTAATCCTCACATGCCAATTTACTTTTAAATTTTTTAATAATTTTTTCATATGACTAAAATTGATGTACCTTAACATCAGTACGGTTGGATCATCGAAAAAACCATTTTAAAAATTAATCTTGTAAATTGGGAACGAGTCTCGTTGTCAAGAGGGGTACTTTTACAAGATTTTTCTAATATTGACATGCAAGATTAGTTTCAAATTTTTTAATAATTTTTTTATATGATTAAAATTGATATATCTTAATATCCGTATGGTTGGATCGTCAAAAAAATCATTTTAAAAATTAATCTTGTAAATCGGGAACGAGTCTCGTTGTTGGGAGTGGTATTTTTACTATATTTTTCAAATCCTGACATGCAAGATGAATTTCAAATTTTTTAACAATTTTTTCATATGACTAAAATTGATATATCTTAACATCCGTACCGTTGCATCGTCGAAAAAATCATTTTAAAAATTGATCTTGTAAATCGGGAACGAGTCTCGTTGTCGGGAGTGGTTACTAGATTTTTCTAATCCTGACATGCAAGTTGAATTTCAAATGGTTTTAATAATTTTTTCATATGACTAAAATTGATATACCTTAACATCCGTACGGTTGGATCATCGAAAAAATCATTTTAAAAATTAATCATGTAAATCGGGATCGAGTCTCGTCGTCGGGAGGGGTACTTTTACTCGATTTTTCTAATCCTGACATACAAGATGAGTTTCAAATTTTTTTATAATTTTTTTATATGACTAAAATTGATATAACTTAACATTTGTATGGTTGGATCGTCGAAAAAATTATTTTGAAAATTAATAATGTAAATCGGGAACGAGTCTCGTTGTCGGGAGGGGTACTTTTACTAGATTTTTCTAATCCTGACATGCAAGATGAGTTTCAAATTTTTTAATAATTTTTTATATGACTAAAATTGATATACCTTAACATTCGTATGGTTGGATCGTCGAAAAAAATGATTTTAAAAATTAATCTTGTAAATCGGGAACGAGTCTCGTTGTCGGGAGTGGTACTTTTACTAGATTTTTCTAATCCTCACATGCAAGACGAATTTCAAAATTTTTAATAATTTTTTCATATGACTAAAATTGATATATCTTTACATCCATACAGATGGATCATCGAAAAAATCATTTAAAAATTTAACTTGTTAACCGGGAATCACATTTTATACGGTAATACTTTTACAACGGTTTCCTTGAAATACCATTGTGTAAAGACAAACTAAGACAACGCTTTTTATATTATAAAACCGTTGTGTAACCATATTAGCTTTTTTCAGTCCAACGGCTAATATTTAATCTCATTTCAATCAAGGGTTGTCATTGCGACACTGCAGCAATCCGAGTAAAATGTTTGCAACTTATCATGGGGTGCCACCTCATCAGGTGGTGCCCATTCAAATTATAAAATAATTATTTCAGACAAATGTTTTATTCCGTTATATGAAGGTTTCTAAGACAACCCTTCTAAAAACTGTTGTGTGAATTATACAACGTAATATCTAAAAGCTTGTATGAGACCAACTAAGACAACACTTTTGTTTTTAACATAAAACCGTTGTATAAGATTATTAGCTATTTTTCGATCTAACGGATGATATCAAATCTGATTTCAATGAAGGGCTCTCATTTCGCCACCTCAGCAATCCTTGTGAATGATTTACCACCTATCACGTGCTGCCACCTCAATACATGGTACCAATTGAAATTCCTCAGACAACTGTTTTAATTCCGTTATTTAATGGTTTAGAGGACAACTTTCTGAAAAACCATTGTCTGAATTACACAATGTAATATCAAAACCGTTGTCTTATATCTCTATACGTTAATATAGTAACAACGGTTTGTAACCGTTGTGTTAAAGATCTACAACAACACTAATTTTAAAAAACCGTTATCTGACTCGGTGAGAGGATACAACTTGTGCAAAAGTTTAAAAAAGATGGATATCTGTTGTTTGTTCTAGAGCTCACACAACTATTTTTTCTGCGAAATCAATTCACCGTTGTATGATTTTTTAGGACAACGGTTTTTTTTAACCATTGTCTGTCAACCGTTGTCTGATTGCAAATTTCTTGTAGTGCAATGACACCACAAAGAAGATACTTCCAATTTTCGAACAAAAGATTGATTTCTGAAAAAATTCTCTTCAACATCTTCACACAACAACCCCAGATCAGAAACTTACAAAAGTAAACCAAAACAACTACCTTAATAAATAAAGTGGCCTATGATAAAATCAGTGCATACATACAAACATATCAAAATCCCAAATTAATATATACATTCATACAAATGAAAACCTAATCGAATATGAGAAATAACCCTAATTTTACCTTAACAGAAGCTTTAAACCTTGATGAAAACCCATCGAATATGAGGTCACCTAATTTTAAAACCCAAATCACCTGGAATTTCAAAATGAAAGATATGCAAAAATATGTTAATCAGAGAAAAAATGTATATATGTTCGAATCACAGCAATTACATAAATATTTATCAGTCAATCGGAGCACAATAATTAAAACCCCAATTTCAAGTCCTCAAAACCTACAAAAATGAATACCAAATTTACAAATCTACAATTTTGGCTTCAATTCATCATTTAATCTTATATTAAAATATATATTCTTTAATCTTGTATTAAGATAGTATCAGTCTTTAAATTGGAGTCATCCTTTAATCTTGTATTAAGATAAGTTAGTAACAGTCTTTAAATTGGAGTTATATACATTCGTATTCGAATACCAAATCTCTAATTTTGGCTTCAATTCATCCTTTAACCTTCTTTTTGAGATAGTATTTGAAAAAGAAAGAGAGTCGAGAGGGATGTGTTTCAGCGAAACAGTGTGTTGTGAGAGAGTTATTTCATTCTTGTAAAAAAAATTGAATTGTTTTGTTCGGGGAAGTATATCTGGTGTAAATTCATTTAGGAGAGAAAAATGCCGCCCAATAATTCACCAAGTAAATCGTGTATCATTTTTAATATATATTTTTTTAGTTTTTTACTTTTAATTAGTTATTGAATAAAAAAATAAATAACCTAATTTATGTATTTATGTAAAATTTATTTTTATAAAATTTATTATATTGTATATTATATTTTCCAGTCACTAATACATATGAATATAATTTTAACATTAATTTATGATAATATTTTCAATTAAATAGTTTTTTAAATTAAAAAAAATATATAATATAACACTAGGTGCTGGTGTTACAAATTTTGCAACACTGGCATTTCTCTGCAACACTAGTTTTATACTCCCTCAGTCCCTTCCAATTGTTTACATTTCTGAGTAAGTGTCGGACACGCATTTTAAGGTGCATAAAAAGTATAGTTATGTAACTTAGTTTTACAATTTTCTTTTTCTGAATAAAAGTTAAATGTTTTAATTTCTATTCAGAAAAATAAAATTGTAAAAAAAAATTACAGAGCTATACGTAATATGCACCTTAAAATGCGTGTCAGATACTCTCTAAAAAATGTAAATAATTGAAAGGGACGGAGGGAGTAGTTATTTTAACACTAATTGAGAGGTGTTACAATTGGGAAAAAATTTCTCAGCTAATGTAACGCTTCTTATAACACTTGCAGTACAGTAGCCCACTTATAGCATAGTGAAATTTGTCACCTGCCAAGTCAACATCTGTTTCGTCTATTTTTGTTTGTTGTTGTTCTTGATGACATGATGTCTTATTTTTCCTTGCAGCTAGTTCATCTTGGTTTCTTAGATGAAAGACATCATTGGCTACACCTCTGAGTAGTAGGATGTTGTGATGTGTTGGATCTTTTTATAATGATAACTTCAAATTAATATCAAACACCATTTTTGGTTTAATTAAATCTTGCGCTCTGTCTCGCAATGTTTCCACTTTATCTTGTAGATACAAGATATTTATAAGATAGTAGATAAGATAAGGCACAAGACTTATTATTGATTAAAGTGCCAAAACTGGTGATTAAAATTTCATGTTCCAGTGAATATAATGGGGAGTATTGGTGATTAAAGTTCCATGTTTAATGATTGAAATGTGAATTTTTAGTGATTTTACCTTTTATTCTTATGTTTTTCTAGTAGCATTCTCATCATCATCCATTGGTTCACCATCCTTGTCATCTTGTGTTTTTTGTAATTGTTAGTACTTCTTTTAAATTAATTAAAAAGGCTAATATTAATTTGTTAATGTACCTGATTTTGATGTTCTTCTTGAGTCTTTTCGACATCAGCATCTGAGTTTCATTTATCGATATAATATGGCTCTTGATCATGCTGATCCTATGGCCAACCATTATATATGGATCTATCTTTGACATTATGTCATGCATTCAATTTTTCATATTTATTGAATTGTTATTCCTTGTGATCGACATCACAAACAAAATTTCAGATTAAGCAACTATGAAAAGAATACTAATGTTGAATGTTTTGTAATCATATCTTCTTTTTCTTACACTACGCCATAAGTGGGTTGTGTAATGCCTAAATGATGTTACAATAGGCCCCAAAAGCGTTATAATAAGTCTATTATAACACCAAGGGGAGTTACGTATACGAGCATTACATTAGACACCCTAATGTAACACTTCACTGATCTATTGTAACATTATCCTTGTTTTTTATTTATACATTACACCAAACTTGCATTCATGCTAGTTTAACTACATAGGGGCATAGGAAAATTAATTGCAAAATTAGTAAAAATGACTACCTTAATAGCAATGTCATTCTTCCCTGTACTTTTGTCATTTATCTTGTCTCCTTCTAAATTTAACTTCCTTCTCGCTGTTCGTTTTGGATTAACAGTTCCTTCTTCAAGTTCTAGAGTCCCCGTAACCGGCATATTACACTTTCGTGTTGATAAAATCCTCTTGGGAAGCTCAGGTGACTTCTGCTTGTTCATCTTTCTTTGTTGTTCCTGTTGGAGCTGGTGTGAAGTCACAAATTTACGCTTCACTTGTTCCTTGGTTAACCTTGTAAAAGAAAATTGAACAGTCATGGTAAACATATGGTGCTAGTGAATATTTATTTAAGTGTGTATCGATATACATGCGGGAGTAGTATAATTACCTTAAATTAGGTTCTTCCTCGGTCGTATAATTACCTATGGCTGCATCTGAACTGAAGGCTCCACTTCTTTGTCAATAACAGTGTCAACATACAAATAAAGTTCATGATCCGGCTTAGTTTCATTTACAAGATCCACTAATTCTTTATCGCGTGCCAGCAATTTCTAACCATTAGCAGCTTTGGTGTACACCCCTCCAATTTCTGTCAACTTCATGTAATCCTTGACATATTCCATAAGCACGCTATATGAGAATTCTAAAGTATCCAGTCGATTACCAATAAAGCTTTGTCCACCATGATAAGTAGTCTTCTTAAAAATTCCGTCATGGTGCAGATTTAGAGTCGCACATTTTTCTTCCATCCTACATAAAATGGAAATAAGATTAATAAAGATGCAATATTGATAAACAACTACGAGCACATTTAAACAGATGCAATCATAATAAAAAAAATATAAATACATGAAAATGATATAAAAATTAGCACTCCTACGCAATATTCATGCAAACAGATGCGAGCATATTTAACCAAATGCAATATTTATACATGAACACTTTAAATATTGATGCAACATGAAAAAACAAAAATACAAGAAAATGATATAAAAACAGAGATACAAAAAAATAAAAATAGATGCATTTGATTCAAATTTTAGCAGTTAATATTTTAACCATAAACTTGATATATTCATAGTACAATAACCAAACTAAGAAATAATAGAAATACATGAATTTGTCTTAAGGATTATGTCTTGAACTGAAACATAAACATCTTGATTTTCCACTTGAGTTTGTGGAATAAGAATTTTTTTTTTAAGGTCATCATCCCTAAACCAATTAAATTCACCATCTTCATTAATAATATCATGATTATCAAGATGGTTGTGGCATTCTGATCTTCAGTTTGAGTTTGGTCATCGGCGACATCGCACCAGTCCCTTGGTAACTTTTTAATAACATAGTGGACCATATTTTCAGTCGGATCTTCGACATAAAATATTTATTGCACTTGTGAAGCCATCACATAGGGATCTAATATGTTGCACAACTTTTTAAAATTCACTTTGGTGAAACCAAATGAATTCTTCTCTCCATGGTACCAACAACACTTGAAAAGAACCACTGGAAACGCTCCCCAATTATCAACTTTAATAATTTCTATAACTGATCTATAGTAATTGACAGCCCCAATGATTGGGTTTTCATCTTTCGCACTCGCAAAGCTAGTGGTTTCAGCGGTCAAAAATACGCCGTTATTTTGTGTAGTGCATTTGAAATCTCTATTTTTGTATGAAATCGAAATCCATTAATCACATAGCCAGTAAACCTCCTAGCTGTTTCGTTAGGACCCAGTGCAAGCACACACAGATCAGTTGAAATGTTGACCATTTTTTCCACCTCTTTCTTTAACCATTTCTAAAAAACTTCGGAGTGTGTTTGTTCTCTTCTGTATTTTTTTGAGTTGCAATCACCATCCACTAAAGTCCAATGGTTCTTATCAAAAATTACATTGAAACAGTTTAAGAAGAAAGACAAAGTTCAAAATTTATAGTTTTCACTAAATAAAGTAGGGTCTAAAAACTTACCCGATCAATGTCTCAATTTCTTGATTGCCACAATTGAAAAGAATGTAGGTATGGCACGCTTTCCACTCCAAATCATTTAACTGAATAACTTTCCCGTCTTTATTTCTTCTTGTTCAAATATGATACTCTGCCTTTTTTATTTTTGCTCCAAAATCAGTTGATTCAACACCCAAAAACCTTGAGCAGAATATGACACAATCCTCAACCAAGTAGCCTTCTACAATTGAACCTTCGGGTTTGCTCCTATTACGAACATAATTTTTTAGCTTGCCAAGATAGCTCAATAGGATACATACATCGTAGGTGCTCCGGTCCCCCATACTCAATTTCTTTACAAAGATGAACGGGAAGGTGCACCATGATATCAAAGAAGGAAGGGGGAAAATAATCTCAAATTCACAAAAGATGTCAACAATTTCTTCATGCATGCTCTTGATATCATCCAAGTGAATGACCTTAGTCCATAGACCCCTAAGAAATGCACTAAATATGATTAACGGTTTTGCAACATCAGCTTTTAATGATTTCTTCACAGAAAATTGTAACAAGTAATGGAGTATAAAATGCGCGCCATGGCTCTTAAACCCCACTACCTGCCTCTCGTCTGTGCGTACATACATACTGATATTGGAGGCACAACCGTAAGGAAGTTTCACATTCTTTAATACCTTGCAAAACAGTTCTTTCTCCTTATTTGTCATGTCAAAGATTGCGGCAGAAATTTCAAGCTTCTTCCTATCGGCAGATTTAACCGGATGAAGGGATTTTTGAATCCCCATTTCTTGTAAATCCAAATGGGCAGCTAAGTGAACTTTTGACTTCCCCCAATATTAAGTAAAGTACCTAATATTTTGTCACAAATGTTTTTTTCGAACTGCATAACATCGAGGTTATATTGAAGTAGATTATGCTTCCAATACGGAAAATCATAAAAAATTGACTTCTTCTTAAATGGGGTGTTATTTCTCTCTTTCTCTTCTTCTTAATCTTTACCCCAAAATGGTTTTTAAACCCAACCAATGATTGATCAACATCTGTTACCGTTAATGGTTGTGGACTCTGCCTTGTTTCAGTCTGGCCATTAAATTATTTCTTGACAAACCTCCATTTGTGCGAGGGATCAAGAAACCTTATGTGATGCATATAACACATTTTTTTGCTATATTTTAGATTTTTCGAACATGTCTCATAATGACACACCGGACATGCTAGCTTACCTTTTGTGCTCCAACCGGACATCATGACATATCCTGGAAAGTCGCTTATGGTCCACAACACCGTTGCCCATAAATTAAAATTCTGATCAGTCATGGCATCATATGTCTGGACACCCAAATCCCACAATTCTTTTAAATTGGAAATTAATGGTTGTATATACACGTCGATACTGTTTGAAGGAGAATCTTGACCCGGTATCAACGTCAAAAGAATTAAATTTTCTTGTTTCATGCTAAGCCAAGGCGGGAGGTTGTAGTTTACTAGTATAATTAGCCATATACTATGACTGACTTTTGTACGAAAAGTACAAACTCCATCAGCAGCTACGCCGAGTCTTATATTTCGCATTTCTGAAGAAAAATCGGGATAGTTAGTATCCATTATCTTCCAAGCTTCGGCGTCACTCGAAAGTGCCTCAATTTCCTATCTCTTATTCGTTCTGTTGCATGACATATCATGAGCTTAGAGTATTCTTTGCACATGAACAACCTCTGTAACCTCGGTTTTAAAGGGAAGTATCTCATCACATTTGTTGAAACCTTGCTGATCAATCTGGCCGAATCATTAATAGAAGCTAAGCCTTTTTTTCTTGTAAAATCCACCTCGAAACCCCACAAGTATCACAAACTTGTTTATCTTCAGTTTCGACCCGGTATAACATGCAACTATTTGAACATGCATGTACTTTCTTATAATCAAGACCTAAGTCTTTGATTATGTTTTTCGTAGTGTTGAAGGATAATGGCACATTGGCTTCTGGAAAGGCATCTTTTATTAATACTAATAAATCCCCGAAGGCGGACTCGGTAATCTCATGAACACACATTAGCTGATAAAGTCTGATCATAAAACCAAGTCGAGAAAATTTTGTGCAGCCCGGATATAGCAGTTGCTTTCCCTCTTCGACAAGGCGATAAAACTTTCTAGCCTCCGGATTTTGTCCTTGTTCTACATTCTGAAACCTCCTGCCCGTACAACTCATGCCCGCACAATCAAACATCGCTCCTAAATTATCTTCGAAACTGGTCCCTATTTCACAACCCTTAAAATACGTAGATTTTTTTACTTTGGCTTGTAAAATCTTACAAATTCACTGGACATGTAACAAAAAAGGCCCTCTCAAAATTAGATGATCGTAAATTAAAATCTTTGCAGGAGCACTTCATTTTACCACCTTTGGAAAAAAGGGGAAATGCCTTTTCCACAAACAATTGCATCCCCTTTTATACTCTACGTTGGATCTTGGAAGTCCTATCCAGTTATTCAAATCATTACCAGGTTTAATTTCTAAAACTTGGGCCCTTTCCAATATTGCACCTATAAAGCCGAATTAATTAAATAAATACATCATACATATATTCATAGTAAATTATGAATACAAACTTAACAAAAAATTTATATATACAATATTTAACATTGTATTCCTCTTCTTCATGATACATGACATATTTATAAATATTATTAAATATTATTAAAATAGAAATATATAACATTATTAAAATACACTTATACCACTATATATCCTAATCATTTATACTACATTTTCAATTTAATTCAATAAATATTGTCACTGGGTAAAATAAAAGTTTTAAGGTTAGAATTGTTATTTAATTTTTTGATTTAGTTAGCAATATAATTCTCTACATAAAATATATATAATTAAGTATGGCTATTGCCCGTTATAAAAATTAGAAAAAAATTATTAGCTAAAGAGAACTGGAAAGAGAAGAGTAGACCAGGGCCATCGAATTTAGTCTATCTCAAATCGTACAACACAACTATAAGGGTCATTAAATGACCTGGTCTGGTAGGGGTAAACGATAAACAATAACAGAAAAATAGTACCCTTTGGTAAATCCCATTACCAGGACACCATGACGTCACCTTAACAATACTGATATACTTAAATACTGAGTCTGGGCCTGACTAAACTGCAACAGCTTTAGAGATAGTGTGGAACTAGCCATATACCTGATTTAATATATGTAATAACCTAAGCCATGAATAAACATATTTCCACAACTTATATATCTCATTATTACTAATCAGTTTACAAAAAGCGTGCAAGAGATAGTGCGGAACTAGCAAAATAAGAAGCACATTTTACAATTTTCTAATTTACCTCATCAGTAGAAGTAATATCAAACAAAACATAGTTATTTGAACTGACATCGAATCGCATTACATTAACATTTTCGACACTTTCATCGAACAATCAAGAAATACCAACACATACTAAATATCAACTTAACAACAATTAAAAAAATAAATCAAGTAAACATATAAATCGATTATGATAAGAAAAATAAATATAACCAATAGAATACACACATGCATACGACTAAAGACCCAAGTGAATATCAAAACCCAAGTATAAGTACATACCTTACTGAAAGCTTTAACGCCCGACTCTAAATGAAGAAAAACCCCAATTGGAAAGCCCTAATCGACTGAAATTTCACAATGAAAGAAAATACATTAGTACGGGAAAGTAAATATGTTTAAATTGGAGCAATTTAACAATGAAGTATGTTAACAATACCGGTTAATCGGAGCAAAAACATAAAAGACCCAATTTTAAGACCTGCAAAAAATGAAGAAATTAGTAGGGGCCTTTAAATTAGAGCAAAATATATGTCGGTATTCAAATACCAGATCCGAGAGACTCCAATTTCTTCTTCAAGAGACGAGAGGAGAGTTTAGATCCAAGAAATTTCATAGAGAGAGAGTGAGTGAGTGACTGTTTTTTGTATTAGTTTTTTGTCTAAATCCCGACAATCTTTACATTTGGAGGGGAAATTGCCGCTTTTTAACCAAAATGTTCAGTAATTTCTAATTTTTAATATTTTATTTTATTTTATTTTTTCATTTGAATAATAAATTATTATTTATTAAATAATGAACCTCCAAAGTTACTTTTTTATTTATTTACAATAAATTTCATAATTTGTAAGTAATTTGATGTTACAATCCTTATTAATTAATAATTCATAATATAATTTTAATACTAGTTTTGTAGTAATATTTCCACTTTATAATTTTTAAAAATTAAAAGTACCTAATGTAACACCAGGTGCTAGTGTTACATGCTGTGCAACACCAACATTTTATTGTAACAGTAGATTTATAGATATTCACTAGTACAGAAATGTCCTTCTGCGTCGCACTTTTTGCGTCGGTTGAATATAGAACCGACGCTTAAACACTCTTCAAGCGTCAGTTATAACTTTAACCGACACTTTAACGCATTTGTGCATGATCTGTTGCGTCGGTCTTTCATACAACCGACGCTTTTGACAATCTATAGCGTCGGGCTTTAAAATGCCGACGCCTAAAACTCTATACAGCGCCGGTCTTTATAATGCCGATGTTGTAGCTTCTACGTACAGCATCGACATTTAAACACCGTCGCTGTAGGTTTGGTTTGAAGCGACGGCTTGTAAAATGCCGACGCTACAAATGTGGTTTAAAGCGTCGCTTTTAAATGCCGACGCTGTAGATTTGGTTTAAAACGTCGTCTTTTGAATGCCGACGCTTTAGGTTTATTTTAGTGTCGATATTGAAATGTCGACGCTATAGATTGTGATATTTTTTAAAAAATTTAACAAAAAATTTAAATAATAATTTTTTTAAGTATAGTTATAAATATGAAAAAAAATAATAAAATTGTGGAAGGGAAATTATTAAAATTATGGATAAGAAATTAATAAATAATATTTACAAAAGCATTTTCGTATATATATATATATATATTATGGGTGTATATTTAATTATCTATAGTTAGTGTTGGGTTTTGAAATATAAATTATGAATTTTTTAGAAATAAAATTAGTAATTATGCAATTTAGTAATTTTTAATGTTATTATTTATTTGATATTTTTAATAAATTAATGAAAAAACTAAATTATTTCTTTGAAGAATATTGGTATTTAATTAGTACCAGTATTATTTTAAAGTAAGGCTATAAGGATTTTAAATATTTAAAAATTGAATTTGTTTTGTATTATCCTTTGACAAAGCAGAGTACCTACTAACATTACTCTCGCTCTCCCTCTCTTGTCTCTCTGGATAGTCTGATCAATGTCCACCCTCGTTAATCTCATCTCTCACTTAATCTCCTTTCCCCATTCTTTATATGCTTTGGGTATCATTTTTTGGGTATCCTCCGAAATCAAGTCCTTATTTCCTCTGTCAAGTCACCGAAATCGCAGGTATATCAGTTCTTTTTTGGGGTCTGCTAATTGGGTCGTGATCAACTGTTTCATTGTGGGCCTCTTCCTCTCATTCAAGTTAGAGCATCTATATGCAATGTTAGCAAATATTGTGATTTGTTCCTTTGGAGTGTCATCTATATGTCGGGATTGAGAATGTCAAATGTTCATTTACAACTGCATAGTTTTTGACCCAACTCCTTACTACATGAGTAACATCCCCTGCGATCCATACAAGATAACTTTTAAAATTTTAATTTTAGTATAGTAATTTGTAATTCATGATTGAATTTTATTTTTGGATAGATCACTGAAAACTAATTTAAATAACAATATTTATTGATGTGTTTGGAATTTTAATAACTCTTTTTAAATAAAATTAGTAATTAAACATGTTAAACTAAATTTGAACATAAATAATCCAAAAAAATGAGTTCAAATTATTATGTCTAAATGTGTTTTACATAAAATATATTTTCTATCAATTTTACCTTAAGCTTAATGAATACTTATATTAAATTATTAAGAAAAAAATTATACATTATACATAATTGTATAAATATTATTTTTGGTGCTATAAACTGTATAAATATAATAAAATTTATATTCAATTTTATTTAAATGCATACATATCTTATATAATATTTAAAGGTTATTATAATGATTTATATCAGATGTATTATTAATCGGCTCATTGGCCTGTTACACACCATGACACCACCACAACTGCTCTTACACACGCTGCTCTTCATACCCTCTTGCACTTCCTCTGCTCTTATACTTTATCACTCAATTGAGTAATAATTTCTGCCCCAATTCACTCGTGCCATATCTGTACTCTGTCGATTCACTATCGATTCGCTCTGCCAACTCTGCTACCAAATCGATTTCTCCCCTTGCTGCCCACTCAATTCTCCGGTGTGACTTTCTGGATTTGGAGAGATACTATTTCTTTAGTTTTGATTGGGATTCTCAAGGTTCGATTGGACTTCTCTGTGTTCGATTTTTCATATCTAGATGATTGCTTCTTTCGGTTCTCTCTAGTGCTATTTATGGTTCTTTGTATTAACGGAAAGATGGGGCTTTTACTGGTATCTATGCTTGTGTTCTTTCTTTCCTATGTATGTTTGTTTGTTGAGTATTTTTTTGAAATATTTTACTTTGATTGATTCAATTTTCTCAATTTTTTAAAAGTTAAAGATAATTAAAAAAAGATGTACAGGAGTGTATTAATTATAAAGAATATAAAGAACTTACGGGATCATTTTGAAAATGGGGAGGGTTGGAGTTGAGATTGATGCCAAGATTTAGGTTAATCATAAAAGAGTCCACTTGTTGAGAGTAGGTAGAGTATTTTAAGATTTCAGTAATTTTGAGGGCCTTGGGTAGTGGAAAGTTTCATCCTGCATTACATTCTCAACTCAATATTTAGATGTCATAAAGGTTAAATCATGTAATAGCTAATACTATTACATGTCAGTTAGGATAAATATTAATAGCTCATACTATTTTTACGAATTGATATTGTTGAAACAGAATGACTTTCATGTGATGCAGAGCTTAAGTACTGCTGCTCCTTCCAAACCTCACCTGTTTTAGTTGTACTAAGCCTAAAAATCTTGCTCCAGATAGCCTTCTAATCTGCATGTTCCAACTAACAGCTTTAATGAAGGGGAAATCTAGAGTTACTATTTTTCGCTTTATATAAATAAATAAAATCGTTTAATATCTATAATTTTATTTAGATCTGCGTTATTGTTATACATAATAGAAAATTATAATCATTCCCTATAATTGTATTAGGAATCCTTTCTAATTATATTTTCTATGATTGCACTACGATTTTTTTGTACTTAAATTTTCGAGGTATTAGTTTTTTTGTTTTATTTAAATTAATAAAATTATTTATAATTGTATTAGGAAGTCTTATTATGAGTGTATAAAGTAATTAAATCTGATTTATAATATAGTTAGTATACATAATTTATAATCCAATGGATGATATGCAAACTTTATAATCAACGGATATAATGTGTTTGGTAGTACACTAACAAAAAATCTGGATAAGATCTCTCTTACGTTTAGATATATAAAATGTTTTCACATCAGGGTATATATGTTGCATTGTTGGACACTATTCTGGAATTTTAGTTATACTTTCAGGATTGTAGGGAAAATGTTTACTACTAATAGAATTTACTAATTCAGTATACTCGATATAGTTCATAATTACCTTAATACTCTGGTACTGATGCTCTCTCTTTTCTGCATATTATGTCTTCCATATCGACACTTATTATACTAATAATATGATAAGGTGAAATTTGAAATTTAAGCTATAGACAGGTAAATGATTAAGCTATAGACAGGTAAATGATATGTAGATATTTTCCATAAGTAGAAATGATTTATCTTTTCTGCAAGTGGAAATCATGTCTTCATAAGGTTCTCTATCACTTTCTATTCATGTGCTGTCGACCTTTTTGAAAGAAATTATTCTGTGTGGGGAAATGATAATGTCAGTGCTTTATTCGCTTAAATTTAATTCTTTAACCAATATGACGTAGGGGGCAGTACCCCTTTCTGGTTCAAATAGTTGTCCTTGTCCATGTCTTTATGGGTGATTTAGTATAATTATTATTTTCTTTGCAATCACTTCTGTGAGATCTCCACAACAAGTTATTGGAGCTCTGAATGCTGAGGGGCCTGACTCAGATATTATTCTTTCCGAAGTTGACCTTCCCATGGCTAAAGGCCTTAAATTGCTATTCCAGTAATCAGTAAGCCTATTTTTACTAAAATATGGGCACTTAATTAAAATAAACCATTTGCATATAGAGAGTGTTTCTTTTCATTTAAGCAGATAACTGTAAATCGAAGATTAGAAACATGTATCTTGTCTTGCACAACTATACATAATATATGATGTAAGGAACTTTACTTCCTGCCATTTTGGGAAGTGACCCTGGCTATCTTCCTTCTATTAAAAATTGTTATACAGAGTTTGCATAAAACGCAGGATGTAATGTTAGGTTACTTGCATGTTTATAGGTTCTTGAAGTATTTTATTATGCTCAAAGAGCAGTACTTTATCCAACAGCGCCGTTGTTTGATCAAGAAACACAGACCATGAAACCCCGATGTGTAAGAGCCTTAAAAAGAATATTCATTCTCTGCGACGATGATGAAGATGATGCCTTAAATGATGCAGAGCTGTATGAATTTCAGGTTGATTTAGATTATTCTCAGCACGATAAAAACAAATCATTAGTATTTTTTACCACTAGCTATAGAATTGTAGTAATGTCTGTATTGACCAAATTATAATGTATATTGTACAGGTTAAGTGCTTCAATGCCCCCTTATAGCCTGCTAAAATATTTGGTGTCAAGAAATTCATCGAAGAGAAAATACCTGAGGGTGTCAATGAACTTGGACTTACACTGACAAGTTTTCTTTTTATCCATGCCCTTTTTATAGAAAAGGGGCGTCTTGAGACAATCTGGACCGTCTTAAGGAAGTTTGGTTATAATGAGAAGACAAGATACTTGATTAAAAGTGCAGTTCATGTATTATTTTTGGCGTGTTAGTGAGCTTTCAACATACTTTTAGTACCTTGTCTTCTCATGAGTAATTGTTCCAGGAGTTGAATGGCGGGATACGGCTGACCTTTCTGACTTGGTTAGTTCTGGAAGAGATAGAAAACCAGAAGAAGTGGCATTTACTTAAGAATGTGAAATCAAGAGTTCAATTTTCCGAGCAGAAAGGTTGGTTTAGTTTATGTAATATTATGTCTATTAGCAGAAGGATAAACCTATAGTGTTATAAGCCCCATCTTTCAGTAACATACAATATTAGTACATCTTGTCATGACTAGTTGACCTCTTTTTGCTTGGAGTCCTACTTAATTAAATTATAAAATCTGAAAAGTAGAAACTATTAATCATTAACTTCATTTAGACCGGGTAAGAACTGTATCCTGATACAGTATAGGTTGTGGTTCAGTACTTCAGTCTTCCAGATACATATTGGTTTTTCTATATATTTACTGTAGAACGATATCCAGCATTTTAAAATTTGAGAAGACCTAACTAAATATATTCACTGTTGATGTTTCAAAAATGAGTATATTCTAACTAGTAAGAGTTCTGGTAGCTATTTATCTATATAAATGGTTTCCTTTTCAATTGGTACAGGTATTTCTACTTGGCTAAATCTTACAGTTGGCTGGAAAGAGAGCCGAGGCGTATTCTTTGTATCATCGTGCTTGCTCTCTTGCTGATACTTCCCTCGAGAGGCTTCAAAGTTCAACGACTGCTGATCAGGTTCATACTCCCAAAGAACTCAGTTTTATGTTGTCATGTGTTCATGCATTGCATGTGCTTCCAAGATCATAGAATAAGCTGTTTTGATTTAATCTAAAAATGAGGCGCATAGTTCTCAGTTTTCTGTCTTGAACATTTAAATGATCATTTATGTCAAGGGATATCAGGCACTTGTTACGCCTTTTCTAGGAAATTTGCATGCGTCTTTATAACATTTCTTTGCAAAGTATATAAAAACTTGGAAAAAGTTGATCTAGTTGTTTGAGAGGGGAAATAAGTGCCACTAACTAATTTTGTTTTCCGAGAATGTAAGGATGTGACCTTATGTTTCTTTATAGAGATATTGTTTCCGGGTTTTACTCACAAGTATCAATAGATGATCTCTTTATATTGTCTTTTTTCTTCCTTTTATGCATGAAGTAGAAAATATGGTTAAAGCTTGTACAAAAGTAAATGGTCTATGGAAGCCAAAAAAAAGAATAGCATATGCTCCGGTGGATCTAGAAAAACACAAGTAAAGTATATGTGTGGAGAAGTATAAAACTATTTCTTATCTTGTTATTTCGAACATTTAATTAAAAAATATAATCTTCGTGTTGGTTATATTTTGCATGATTTTGAATTTATTATTTTTTGAACATTTCAGAGAAAAATGAGAAGGGATGGTCAAGCATTTAAAAGCACCTCATGTTTGTGTCAAAAAACAAGATGTAGTTTTGCGATCTCGATTTGCAGAATGAAAAGGGGGACTCGAAGATTTTGAAGTACTTGTTAGGGAAACACAAAATATGTTATTTTATCTGTAAGGGACCTAAAATAGAAAGAGTCGGATGGTATTTGTAATTCAATATATACAATTCTTCCAAGATTGGTATAATTAATTTTTCTAAATTTATTGTAATATAATTTTTAAGTTGTAGAATTTAATTTTCTGTTCTCCTATATTTTTGGGATGTTAATATTAATTGTATAATAAAATAGGTTTATAAAAAATATATAAAATATCAATGGAAAACAGGAAAAAATTAATTTTTTCGTGACAAAAAGCATCGTCATTCTAGCTAACCGACCATACTGATAAGAGGCAAGTGTGTCGGCATTTCTACCAACTGATGCATTTGGTGAAAAGCAATAGCGTCGGTTAAATAGCACGACGTATATTATGAAAATCTGATGTATCGACATTTTAATCAACCGACGCAACAGGTGAGAACCGTCGGCATTTGAGATGACTGACGAAATTAATTAAACCATGAGCGTCGGCATTTTGTCCAACCGACGCTTAACAAGGCAACAAATAGCGTCGGGTATATATATAACACCGACGCTATAAGTCAATCTACAGCGTCGGTTTATGACCCTATAACGTGTGTCGCTTAACCGACGCAATTAATGTTTGTGTGTCGCTCGTTTAACCGACGTTGTAGGTCCATACCTATAGCGTCTCCCACACTTACTTCGCCACTTAACCGACGCCTTAGTGATGTTTTGACCGACGCTAAAAGTCCAATCTGTACTACAGTCCTATTCCTCCTTTCCACAACACCGTTTTGTTGAGGCGTGTAGGGGGCTGTGTAATGCCTTGTTATTCCAACTTATTTGTAATATGCTACAAACTCTTTGGACGAGAATTCACCCCCCTATCTGTTCTTAGGACTTTAATTTTCTTGTCACAACCATCTTCCACCTGAGATCGAAATTTTTGAATGCACCAAGTGCCTCATGTTTGTTTCTGAGCATGTATACCCACATAGCCCTGCTATAATCATCCACCAACAAGAAAAAATATTTATTTCCAGCAGCTGTTTCAGGTTGAATGGGACCACAGAGATCTCCATGTACAAGTTGTAGAACCTTTGTTGCACTGTAGGTAGCTTGCCCTGGAAAAGGTTTTCTAGTTTGTTTTGACATTAAACATCCATCACATACACTATCAGGCAGAGTAATTTTTGGTAACCCGTTCACCATTCTTTCTTTATGCATCAAGACAAGTGATTGAAAGTTTACATGTCCCATACGGGTATGCCATAATTTACGACACATCACTTAATTTAGACATCAAACACATGGATTTTCCTGTTTCAACAAGCAACTTATACAACCTGTTTTGAGACCTCTGAACCTTAATAAGCAGCCTTTCTTGATTGTCATATATCCACAGAAAATTTCCTTTTATTATAACTCTATTACCCTCCTCTGATAATTGGCCAATGCTAATTATATTACTGCAAAGAGAAGGAATATAATATACCTCATTTAGCAGCTTATCTTCTCCGTTCTTGCATTTGAGAATAACCGAGCCCTTTCCCTCGATCTTTACTGTAGAGCCATCTCCAAAATGAACTTGTCCTGTAATCTGTTCATTTAATTCCTTAAACTTCAATTTATCCCCCGTCATATGATTACTCGCTCCATTGTCCAAGTACCATACGTTCGAGTTTCCACAGTTTCTCTTTGGTTCTTTGTTCAACTTCGGTGCTATAGCCTTCTCATTTAAAAGCATCATTCTATTATTTTCTTCGACATGATTTGCCAGCAATAGAGCCGGTTCCTCATCTTCTATCTGCGGCATATTCGCCTCATGTCTCACATCCTTCGTTCGTTTTGGTCGTCTGCATTCAGCTACATAGTGACTATAGCTTAGACAGTTAAAGCACCTTTGGTTTTGTCACGACCTCCTCGTCCCTTCCAGGTAGATGATGAATCACCTCCATTTCGTTCTGTTCTTTTCAGCCATTCCTCTCTTGTCAGCAAGAGCCTGCCTTCATTTTTCTCCCGTTTGGACCATTCTTCATCTGTCATCAGTAATTGACTACCAATGCACTCAGATGACCTCTTCATTCGATGACCCCTTCATTCGCTCCTCATGAGCCTTGAGTGAGCCTACCACTTCCTCCACAATTAGCGTCTCCATATCGCTAAACTGTTCCATCGTGGATACGATCTGCAAGAACTTGCTGGGTACTGCACGCAAAAAAAATTTTACAACATAAGACTCGTCAATATTGTCTCCCAATGCTCTTATGTTAGTAACCAGCCCAGTAAGGTTCATGCAGAACTCATCGATCTGCTCATTGTCTCTCATTACGAGTGATTCAAACTCTGTCTTAAGTTTTGCACTTTCGCTTTTCGTACTTTATCAGCTCCTTGACAAAGTGTTCTTATAGCTTGCCATGCATCCTTTGCTTTCTTCTTGTCAGCAATTGAAAGAAGCATCTCCTCTGAGATTCCCTGATAGATCATGGCTAATACTATCTTGTCCAATCTTTCTTCGCATACAGTCTTTGAGTCGCTTGGCTCTATTGCATCCCAAACAGAGTGAGCTTCCATGATCACCTTCATTTTGAGAGCCCATGTAGTATAATTGCATTTGGTTAACATGAGATAGCTTAGACCCATTGATCCACCCTTCCACTTGTTTGCGTTTGTGGTCATTGTCTTTGTCAGTGTTCATATATTCGCCTGGAGCTCTGATACCAATTCTTCAGGCTACAACAAACAACCTGATATATATATATATATATATATATATATATGTGTGTGTGTGTGTGTGTTAGATGTATAGATATAGGTGTTTGTAATTTAATCAAGTCAGCAAAATAACTAATGCACCATCTAACGTCTTTATTCATTCTACAGAAACAAATATATAGAGGCATGCCACAACAGAGATGGCTACAAACTAGGAAACTGAAATCAACTAAAACTCCTACAAATACTCTACTACTTATTCAACTGGGTCCTAGAAACACTCCACTACTACACGACTGATTCAGAGATCAGTTTAAACCAAAAACATAAGCAAATAAATAAAATTAGTTTAAGATTAATAACCAACAGAAGTGTAGTGATAAATACATATTCCTTGGAGAATAAAATTTTGAGTTTGAGTTACAAGATATCCTAATTATGTTTGGCATTTTTTTCCTTTAATAGGCACTAAAAATTTTCCTCCACGCACGTAGGTTTTATACTCTACTGAAAAAATTAATCATAAAACACATAACTTATCTCCCAGGGTGTACTAAGACCCTTATCCTCGGCATCTTTAATCATGCTAAATAGCTCAACTCTTCTCGAAGCATTTCTTTACTACAAAAATGATCAACTACTCTGTTTTAATACGAGATGAATACCCAATATTCACCGTAAATAACCAGCACAATGGTATGCCAATTAAACTACCGAACTAAATTTCATGACCTTTGGGAGATGGGGAGAAGTTGGGTACCAACTGAACTGCGTTCACTCCTAAACTGTGACGAGCAGCTGTTGAGGGTTGATCTAGAGATCGAACAAAATATATAAGGTGTACGTAAACTTGATCCTTTTTAAATAGAAAATATTTATTGTACTTCAGAAAGGTATGTTTTTGCTTCAGGGGACCACTACATTAGAAATTAATTAAAGTATAAAATGGAATTTGGGAAAAGGTTTTTAAGTAAAAAGCCGAGAATACATTTTTCAGTAATACTTATTGTTAAATGGTCCTCGTCTTTGATGTAAGACAATAGCGTTAAAGTCATCTAGAGAAGAGAACAATGAAATTACAAATTACAAATTTATAGATTCAAATTACAAATTTCAATGAAATTACTGCTAAGGCTTTTATGAAATTACAAATATCAAATTTATAGATTCAAAATTTTGTGAAAACTTGAAACATCCACACCAAAAGAATTTATACCAAAATCGGTGGATTTTAACATAAATTGTTTTTAAAAAAAGATTCGCTACAGGAAAGTAAGGCTAAATTCAACTGCATAAATTCAACCGGCCTAAATTCGACTGATTACGGTTGGGCACAGCTAAATACAACCGTCAGCGGTGGAATTTAGTAATAAATGCGACCGGATTTTTTGTGCGGTTGAATTTGACTCCATCAAAAAAAATGACTGGACTTTTAGCGTCGGTCAAAACAGCACTAAGGCGTCGGTCAAGTGGCGAAGTAAGTGTGGGAGACGCTATAGGTATGGACCTACAACGTCGGTTAAACGATCGACACACAAACATTAATTGCGTCGGTTAAGCGACACACGTTATAGGGTCATAAACCGACGCTGTAGGTTGACTTATAGCGTCGGTGTTATATATATAACCGACGCTATTTGTTGCCTTGTTAAGCGTCGGTTGGACAAAATGTCGACGCTCATAGTTTAATTAATTTCGTCGGTCATCTCAAATGCCGACGCGAGCGTCGGTTCTCACCTGTTGCGTCGGTTGATTAAAATGTCGATACATCAGGCTTTCATAATATACGTCGTGCTATTTAACCGACGCTATTGCTTTTCACCAAATGCATCAGTTGGTAGAAATGCCGACACACTTGCCTCTTATCACTATGGTCGGTTAGCTAGAATGCCGATGCTTTTTGTCACGAAAAAATTAATTTTTTCCTGTTTTCCATTGATATTTTATATATTTTTTATAAACCTGTTTTATTATACAATTAATATTAACATCCCAAAAATATAGGAGAACAGAAAATTAAATTCTACAACTTAAAAATTATATTACAATAAATTTAGAAAAATTAATTATACCAATCTTGGAAGAATTGTATATATTGAATTACAAATACCATCCGACTCTTTCTATTTTAGGTCCCTTACAGATAAAATAACACATTTTGTGTTTCCCTAACAAGTACTTCAAAATCTTCGAGTCCCCCTTTTCTTTCTGCAAATTGAGATCGCAAAACTACATCTTGTTTTTTGACACAAACATGAGGTGCTTTTAAATGCTTGACCATCCCTTCTCATTTTTCTCTGAAATGTTCAAAAAATAATAAATTCACAATCATGCAAAATATAACCAACACGAAGATTATATTTTTTAATTAAATGTTTGAAATAACAAGGTAAGAAATAGTTTTATACTTCTCCCCACATATACTTTACTTGTGTTTTTCTAGATCCACCGGAGCATATGCTATTCTTGTTTTGGCTTCCATAGACCATTTACTTTTGTACAAGCTTTAACCATATTTTCTACTTCATGCATAAAAGGAAGAAAAAAGACAATATAAAGAGATCATCTATTGATACTTGTGAGTAAAACCCGGAAACAATATCTCTATAAAGAAACATAAGGTCACATCCTTACATTCTCGGAAAACAAAATTAGTTAGTGGCACTTATTTCCCCTCAAACAACTAGATCAACTTTTTCCAAGTTTTTATATACTTTGCAAAGAAATGTTATAAAGACGCATGCAAATTTCCTAGAAAAGGCGTAACAAGTGCCTGATATCCCTTGACATAAATGATCATTTAAATGTTCAAGACAGAAAACTGAGAACTATGCGCCTCATTTTTAGATTAAATCAAAACAGCTTATTCTATGATCTTGGAAGCACATGCAATGCATGAACACATGACAACATAAAACTGAGTTCTTTGGGAGTATGAACCTGATCAGCAGTCGTTGAACTTTGAAGCCTCTTGAGGGAAGTATCAGCAAGAGAGCAAGCACGATGATACAAAGAATACGCCTCGGCTCTCTTTCCAGCCAACTGTAAGATTTAGCCAAGTAGAAATACCTGTACCAATTGAAAAGGAAACCATTTATATAGATAAATAGCTACCAGAACTCTTACTAGTTAGAATATACTCATTTTTGAAACATCAACAGTGAATATATTTAGTTAGGTCTTCTCAAATTTTAAAATGCTGGATATCGTTCTACAGTAAATATATAGAAAAACCAATATGTATCTGGAAGACTGAAGTACTGAACCACAACCTATACTGTATCAGGATACAGTTCTTACCCGGTCTAAATGAAGTTAATGATTAATAGTTTCTACTTTTCAGATTTTATAATTTAATTAAGTAGGACTCCAAGCAAAAAGAGGTCAACTAGTCATGACAAGATATACTAATATTGTATGTTACTGAAAGATGGGGCTTATAACACTATAGGTTTATCCTTCTGCTAATAGACATAATATTACATAAACTAAACCAACCTTTCTGCTCGGAAAATTGAACTCTTGATTTCACATTCTTAAGTAAATGCCACTTCTTCTGGTTTTCTATCTCTTCCAGAACTAACCAAGTCAGAAAGGTCAGCCGTATCCCGCCATTCAACTCCTGGAACAATTACTCATGAGAAGACAAGGTACTAAAAGTATGTTGAAAGCTCACTAACACGCCAAAAATAATACATGAACTGCACTTTTAATCAAGTATCTTGTCTTCTCATTATAACTAAACTTCCTTAAAACGGTCCAGATTGTCTCAAGACGCCCCTTTTCTATAAAAAGGGTATGGATGAAAAGAAAACTTGTCAGTGTAAGTCCAAGTTCATTGACACCCTCAGGTATTTTCTCTTCGATGAATTTCTTGACACCAAATATTTTAGCAGGCTATAAGGGGGCATTGAAGCACTTAACCTGTACAATATACATTATAATTTGGTCAATACAGACATTACTACAATTCTATAGCTAGTGGTAAAAAATACTAATGATTTGTTTTTATCGTGCTGAGAATAATCTAAATCAACCTGAAATTCATTCAGCTCTACATCATTTAAGGCATCATCTTCGTCATCGTCGCAGAGAATGAATATTCTTTTTAAGGCTCTTACACATCGGGGTTTCATGGTCTGTGTTTCTTGATCAAACAACGGCGCTGTTGGATAAAGTACTGCTCTTTGAGCATAATAAAATACTTCAAGAACCTATAAACATGCAAGTAACCTAACATTACATCCTGCGTTTTATGCAAACTCTGTATAACAATTTTTAATAGAAGGAAGATAGCCAGGGTCACTTCCCAAAATGGCAGGAAGTAAAGTTCCTTACATCATATATTATGTATAGTTGTGCAAGACAAGATACATGTTTCTAATCTTCGATTTACAGTTATCTGCTTAAATGAAAAGAAACACTCTCTATATGCAAATGGTTTATTTTATTTAAGTGCCCATATTTTAGTAAAAACAGGCTTACTGATTACTGGAATAGCAATTTAAGGCCTTTAGCCATGGGAAGGTCAACTTCGGAAAGAATAATATCTGAGTCAGGCCCCTCAGCATTCAGAGCTCCAATAACTTGTTGTGGAGATCTCACAGAAGTGATTGCAAAGAAAATAATAATTATACTAAATCACCCATAAAGACATGGACAAGGACAACTATTTGAACCAGAAAGGGGTACTGCCCCCTACGTCATATTAGTTAAAGAATTAAATTTAAGCGAATAAAGCACTGACATTATCATTTCCCCACACAGAATAATTTCTTTCAAAAAGGTCGACAGCACATGAATAGAAAGTGATAGAGAACCTTATGAAGACATGATTTCCACTTGCAGAAAAGATAAATCATTTCTACTTATGGAAAATATCTACATATCATTTACCTGTCTATAGCTTAAATTTCAAATTTCACCTTATCATATTATTAGTATAATAAGTGTCGATATGGAAGACATAATATGCAGAAAAGAGAGAGCATCAGTACCAGAGTATTAAGGTAATTATGAACTATATCGAGTATACTGAATTAGTAAATTCCATTAGTAGTAAACATTTTCCCTACAATCCTGAAAGTATAACTAAAATTCCAGAATAGTGTCCAACAATGCAACATATATACCCTGATGTGAAAACATTTTATATATCTAAACGTAAGAGAGATCTTATCCAGATTTTTTGTTAGTGTACTACCAAACACATTATATCCGTTGATTATAAAGTTTGCATATCATCCATTGGATTATAAATTATGTATACTAACTATATTATAAATCAGATTTAATTACTTTATACACTCGTAATAAGACTTCCTAATACAATTATAAATAATTTTATTAATTTAAATAAAACAAAAAAACTAATACCTCGAAAATTTAAGTACAAAAAAATCGTAGTGCAATCATAGAAAATATAATTAGAAAGGATTCCTAATACAATTATAGGGAATGATTATAATTTTCTATTATGTATAACAATAACGCAGATCTAAATAAAATTATAGATATTAAACGATTTTATTTATTTATATAAAGCGAAAAATAGTAACTCTAGATTTCCCCTTCATTAAAGCTGTTAGTTGGAACAGGCAGATTAGAAGGCTATCTGGAGCAAGATTTTTAGGCTTAGTACAACTAAAACAGGTGAGGTTTGGAAGGAGCAGCAGTACTTAAGCTCTGCATCACATGAAAGTCATTCTGTTTCAACAATATCAATTCGTAAAAATAGTATGAGCTATTAATATTTATCCTAACTGACATGTAATAGTATTAGCTATTACATGATTTAACCTTTATGACATCTAAATATTGAGTTGAGAATGTAATGCAGGATGAAACTTTCCACTACCCAAGGCCCTCAAAATTACTGAAATCTTAAAATACTCTACCTACTCTCAACAAGTGGACTCTTTTATGATTAACCTAAATCTTGGCATCAATCTCAACTCCAACCCTCCCCATTTTCAAAATGATCCCGTAAGTTCTTTATATTCTTTATAATTAATACACTCCTGTACATCTTTTTTTAATTATCTTTAACTTTTAAAAAATTGAGAAAATTGAATCAATCAAAGTAAAATATTTCAAAAAAATACTCAACAAACAAACATACATAGGAAAGAAAGAACACAAGCATAGATACCAGTAAAAGCCCCATCTTTCCGTTAATACAAAGAACCATAAATAGCACTAGAGAGAACCGAAAGAAGCAATCATCTAGATATGAAAAATCGAACACAGAGAAGTCCAATCGAACCTTGAGAATCCCAATCAAAACTAAAGAAATAGTATCTCTCCAAATCCAGAAAGTCACACCGGAGAATTGAGTGGGCAGCAAGGGGAGAAATCGATTTGGTAGCAGAGTTGGCAGAGCGAATCGATAGTGAATCGACAGAGTACAGATATGGCACGAGTGAATTGGGGCAGAAATTATTACTCAATTGAGTGATAAAGTATAAGAGCAGAGGAAGTGCAAGAGGGTATGAAGAGCAGCGTGTGTAAGAGCAGTTGTGGTGGTGTCATGGTGTGTAACAGGCCAATGAGCCGATTAATAATACATCTGATATAAATCATTATAATAACCTTTAAATATTATATTTCTAAAAAATTCATAATTTATATTTCAAAACCCAACACTAACTATAGATAATTAAATATACACCCATAATATATATATATATATACGAAAATGCTTTTGTAAATATTATTTATTAATTTCTTATCCATAATTTTAATAATTTCCCTTCCACAATTTTATTTTTTTTTTCATATTTATAACTATACTTAAAAAAATTATTATTTAAATTTTTTGTTAAATTTTTTAAAAAATATCACAATCTATAGTGTCGACATTTCAATATCGACACTAAAATAAACCTAAAGCGTCGGCATTCAAAAAACGACGTTTTAAACCAAATCTACAGCGTCGGCATTTAAAAGCGACGCTTTAAACCACATTTGTAGCGTCGGCATTTTACAAGCCGTCGCTTCAAACCAAACCTACAGCGACGGTGTTTAAATGTCGATGCTGTACGTAGAAGCTACAACATCGGCATTATAAAGACCGGCGCTGTATAGAGTTTTAGGCGTCGGCATTTTAAAGCCCGACGCTATAGATTGTCAAAAGCGTCGGTTGTATGAAAGACCGACGCAACAGATCATGCACAAATGCGTTAAAGTGTCGGTTAAAGTTACAACCGATGCTTGAAGAGTGTTTAAGCGTCGGTTCTATATTCAACCGACGCAAAAAGTGCGACGCAGAAGGACATTTCTGTACTAGTGAATTAATAGAGAATATAAATGGACAGAAATAAATTGAATTAAGTTTTACCACTAGAAAGACCAATGAACCCTTTCATAAAATAGAATTAGTTTTAATCAAACTATGAGTTGCCTTTACGAGGTAGTTAATGAGATATTATGCGCAGTTATAGTTGTATAAATCGTCGAGATCACTATCAAGTCTTAAAAGTTGTTTTTCAATGTATGTGTGTGTCACTGTTTCAATATATAACATTTGAAAACACTATTAGAAAGTTGAGTTTAAAGTTTTGAGTCACGCCTTGTCTATTCATCATTTGTACCACCATTTCAATAGTGATTTGTTCCATTTTTTTACTGTAAACTATGGCAGCCATTGATCAGTTCTTTTTGTGCACTTGTTATCTGTAGCGGGCATGCCAGAATCTCCTCAATATGGTTGTCCCGACATCGAACACATCTTCTTGTAATCCAACTATTAGTTACCTTTACGAGATAGTTAATGAGATATTCAGCCTAGTTATAGTTGTATAAATCATCGAGATCACAATTTAATTTTAAAAATTGTTTGTCAATGTATGTGTGTGTCGGTATTCCAATACATAACATTTGACAACACTATCAGTTGCCTTTACGAGGTAGTTAATGAGATATTTTGCCTAGTTTTAGTTGTATAAATCATCAAGATCACTATCTAGTATTAAAATTTGTTTATCAATGTATGCGTGTGTCGGTGTTCCAATAAATAACATTTAAGTTTTAGTTGAGTTTGAAGTTCTGAGTCACGCCTTGTCCATTCACCATCTCTACCACCATTTCAATAGTGATTTTTTCCATTTTTTGGCAGGAAACTGTTACAGCCATTGATCAGTTCTTTCTTGGTATATGTAATCTGTAGCGAGCATGTCACAATCTCCTTCATATGGTTTTCCGAAGACATCAAACATATCTTCTTCAGTAACAGGAATATGCCTATTTTTAATGTTAGGTCACACACACTGTAGAAGGGGGTTGAATACAGTGTTTATCACAATCAAATCGAATATAAGAACACAAGGAACAAAAAATAGATTTTATTCAACACAATAAACTCTGTTACAATATGGAACTGTCCTCTCTCTGTGATGAACAACTTATCACGAGAGCTGTTAGGGTTACAATGCATAATAACTTCGATTATGATAACACATATAGTGTAAACCCTATGTCTGTGTTTATATACTACACAGTTACAAGATAACTTCTAATTGATATGGAATATAATTATGCTTCCTAAAATATATCAACTAGTTATCTTTTTTTCCAAGTATTCTATGCTTTATAGAATTCCTTCTTCATGCATATCTCATCTTGCGTTTGTCTTGAACTTCTTTCCTTTCAATCAGCCGCCCTCCTTATCTGAAAGTCTCCTTAAGTCCTGATATTATCTCCTGATAAATATCTCCTGATAACTTAAGTTCTGACAACTTAAGTTCTGACTTCAGCATAAGTGCTGATTTTCAGTTAAGTACTGATTTGTCCTGTTAAGTAAGATCTGAAAACTAAACACAAATCATATTAGTCATGACATTATCAAATATATCTAACAATCTCCCCCAACTTGTAAATTAGCATAATATACAAGTTTAACAGATATTGGATGATGTCAAAAACATTAAGTACAAATACATGAGAATTTGAATAGATAACTACAACTTACAGTCCTTGTAGCTTTACCATCTTTAACTTCTGATAACAGCTTCAGTCTGTATATACTTCAGAATTTAAGCAGTTGTAGATCTTTGACTTGGCTTCAATTACTGATCTCTTTGATATCAGGAGTTGTTCTGAGATAATTCCTTAAAAGACTTCTCTCAGCATATTCAAGTTCATCGATCATCCTCCTTTTAGCATTCTTCAATTCAACCGTATCTTCACCAATTTGAAAGATACCAGCCCTGAGATCATTTATTCTAGATTTTCTTATGTCCTGATCTAGTCTGATCAAATATGCCTTGTCAGACTCAAGATTGAATTCCACAGCCTTATAACCCAGAAAAGTAGTTATAATCTTAGCAGAGTTAGGCTTCATCTCGATAATATCACCTTTGTGATCTCTGTACTTTGGACAATATGTGCTGTCAGACTTTACAGAATAAAGATTTTTCTGTCTTTGAATTTGAGTCTTCAAATAATTTGCACCACCATCTGTTAATTTGTTCTTCACTTGAAGTAAGAATAGAACATGTTCCAGTTCCTCAAAATACTTCAGTGGTATAGCATTCTTCCTAATATGGTATACCCTTCCATCTGTCATAAAATATAACAAGATGTGTTCTTTAAAAAATGCATGATAAACCATATGTACAGATTCAAGTTGATTCAATCATTCAGGAGTTTCTCCAACACCTGGTTCACTTAAAGAAGTCGGATCATTGGTTGTGTTCAGTATTCTTCTTTCATCAGCACTACCCAATCCAGATTTATCTCTTGCTTCTTTTCCTGTAACTACTCTTGCTTCAAAACTACTTGTTGCAGTCTTCAAAGGTTGAGTTTGTTTAGCTTTGGTGAATCCTGGTAGGAGTAACTTTGAGGGTTTAACATGAGCAATGTCAGAGGTTTCCTTTTCCTTATCTTCTGATATCAAGCCAACTTGAGCTAAGTCAGAGGTTGCTTGCTTCACTGTTATATCAGAACTTATTATATCTTGACTCCGAACAACATGAGCCATGTCAGAGGTTGTTTGAGAAATCTTCTTTGAAATCAAAGTAAGATTAGCATCTTCATCAGATATTTCTTCATCCATAGCAGGCACATAAACCTTTATAGGTTCACCAACTTTTTCTTTTCCCTTGGACCTTGGATCTATCTCCATTTGTGATTTGACATTGGTTGCCTCAGGATTTGTCCTTTCTTTTATCACAATTCCTTTAGCCTTAGGAAGTTTCTTTTCAACAACAGAAGCTTTAGATTTTGAGCTGACTTTTCTAACTTAAGTCTAGCTTCTTCTTCCTTTAGACTCTCAAAGTCCATTCCTGGATTTTCTTTCAGAAATAACTGTCTTGAAATTTCCTCATCAAGTTCCAGATGTTCATCAGAACTTATCCTTTTACCAGTATCGGAATTTATTCTTCTCCCAGTATCAGAACTTGTTCTTTGACTTGTAGTTCCAGCTTTACTTGATGAAAAACCTTTACTTTGACTATGACATCTACCCATTCCAGAGTTTCCCTGGTCATATTTTTCATCATCCTTTCCCTTCAGTGTCTTAACAGTTTTGCATTTGGACTTAATTACTTTCTCCCCATTTTTGGCATCAGCAGGTAAAAGAAGAGAGAGAAGCAATTCCACTGAGGATTGAATCTCATTGAGTTGATTTTGATGAGAAGCTTGATTCTTCAAAATTTCATCAATCTGAGCCTGTTGCTTCTCCTGAGTTTTCTCAATGTACTCAACTCTGTCAAAGGTAGGTTTGAAAAACCTTTTCTTGTCCAGCTTGACAAGCATATCTTGTTGATTTAAGGATTCTTGAATCTTGTCTACCTTGGCTTGAGTTACAAATTGTTGACCTTGAAGGTGCCTTGTACTTAGTGCAGTAACTCTGAGTTATGTCTTGAAATCATCTTTGAGTAACATCTCATCAGCTTTGGTCAAGTGATCAGCAAGTATGGTTGAAGAAGGAACAAAATCAACTTTGTTCCATTCCTTAGTCCACTCCCTTCCTCTAGGAGTTTCACTCCAAGGTACTGGTGCATCTTCTCTAACAAACTTCTTGATTAATTCAGCTTTGTTTGTAGCTTGTTGAGGTGCATGTCCTGATGGACCAGCTGCATCAGCATCTATATTGGCAGCAGCTTTACCAGTAAATTCATCATTAGCAGCATCAGAATTTATAGAATCAACATCATCAGCATCCTCTGATAAAAGAATAGTATAAGAGGCTATTGAGACTTCAAAATCATCTTCTAAGTGTTGATCTCCAACTAAGTTCTGATCAACAGCCAAACCTTGATGCCCACCTAAAATCTTATTTTCATCATCCAGATTCAGAATTGATGTAGTAGGAATATCTTCATTAAAATCAGCATCTAGAATTAGTGTTGTTGGTGGAGTGATTTGAGTTGGTAGAGCTTCTAAGTACAAAACCGCAGGCACAATCAGGTTATGAATATCAATCTCAGCACTAACCTGGGTCATCAGTATGTACTTGTTCAATGATAGGTGACACAGGAGAAGTAGGAACTCCGTGTTGAGTAGTTTCTGGTTGAGCTGAAGGAAGTAATTCAATTACAATTGGTTCTGTTGGGATCAGAGATTCCTGACCCCCTTCCTTAGCTGCTTCCTCATCTTCTGATCCTGACTCAACTGTGTCCCTTTGAGCTCTTTGTTTTTTCATTTTCTTCAAGGGTGGAGACATTGTAGGAGCTTTATCATCAGGATTTAGCTTTCTAAGCCTTTTAAGAGGCCTATAACTCTCAGTTATAGTGTCTTTCTGAGAAGAGATCTTCTCAGCTTCTACTACAACAGGTTCAGACATGGGAAGTTGTTCCTCACTGTCTGACTCATCTCTCTGAACAATCTTCCTTCTCTTCTGTTGTATCTGAGGTACAGTCTTTGTCCTCTTAGGTTTTGAAGATGAAGGCCGCACAGGATGTGCTGATGGTGAAGGTTGAGACGTTTGTGATGGTTTGAAATATGTCTTGATGGAGAGTTTGGTAGGTTGAGGTTGAGAAGTTTGAGGTGTAGTTGTGGTATGTTCTGATGGTTGTTGTGGTGGCTGGGATGTTTTGGTGGGTTGAACATCAGTGTAAACAGATGTGTAGGTTTGAGGATCAGCATTTACCAGGATCTGTTTTACAGACTAAGGTATCTGTAAGGGTCTAACCACTTGTTTCTTATTGTCAACATTTAAATGTGAGAGAATAAGAAAAGAGAGAGTGAAATAGAATAAAAATATAAATAAAAGATTTGAAAATCTTTTATCTCTTATTCTTAGACAACCCACGTTACAGCAGTTAATGAGGAGTGGAACAGACCTTTACACCTGTCAAACATGCAGCAGTTAAGGCAAAAGGTAATGGGCACGGTAAATAAGCAATTATGACTTTGCACGTTCAGTTTTTTTTTAAAAAAAAATGCTCCCACTAAACAAATGATTATTACTGCTTTATCTCACATAAACCAATATTCCGAAAAAAATGTGACCGTTGAGGTAATGACCAAAAATAAACCAAGTAAATAAATACTGCCACGTCAGCATCAGAACTTGATTATTATCAAAATTTAAAAGTCATCAGAATATGGCTTCTTAACTCGAAAAGTGAATGTTTATTCCTGTAATTCTTCACACAAATACTGATATGGGTACATCAGAACTTAATCATCAACTTCCATCAGAACTTGTCCTCAGAAATTTATGCAACTAACACTTAAACAGTTCATCCAAAATAACATTCAACACCGCGGTAATTTTTATTATTCATATGGAGTTTATGCGTGTGCATTAAGCTAAATATCAGACAAAGAGTAAAGTCTGATTCACTTTAGTACATCTTAAAAATAAGGCATAACTAAGAACTTTGCTTAAAATCTATCATTATTCTGAAGTCTACTATAGAATGAGTTCATGCATGAGTCCACCTCAACTGTTTTTGTGCTCATTTTATGCATCTTTTGAAATTCCTTTTTACAGTAGCTTTTCAGTGTAAATGAGTCACAATTGTTTATCAGAATTTATGCTATTATCAGTGTATTTCTCCAGTAATCATAGAGTGTGAAAAGTCACCAAGAAAATTTTATGTTGCTTTTCTAATGCATATTACTTAATACCAGCAATACACTTGGGTCTTCCCTTCCACATTTTTACTCTAGATCTCAAAGGAGTACCTGATTTTTATTTCTTTTCTTTTCTATTTATAAGTGAGGCTTATCAGCACTTAGTACATCTATCAGATTTACTAACATCAGAACTTAACAGATAAGAAGCACTATTCTAGTTTTAGACTTAGTAATAAGATACACAAAGTAAACTTCAACTAAGCTCAATATCAGAATTTGCTTGTGTTAAGAGATTTCTACATAAATAATTACTTCAAATATGGGATTTTTAGTATATTAAGGACTACTAGTTCAGCATCTAGCATAATTATCCTCATTGGATTGAATAGTCACAGAAACATTCATATCACTATCAGAGTTTAGAAATTCACATCAGACAACAATCAGCATTTAAACAAATGATCAATTTTGGCACAGAATTCTCAAAGATAGTAATATCTGTAAATACTGATCATAAAGTCTGATGTATCAGAACATAAACTTAGCAGATTTAGAAAAAGAACCTAAAAACATTCCAAGTTCATTTACCAATCTTGTAAAGGTTGCTTCACATAGTGGTTTTGTGAAGATATCTGCTACTTGTTGATCTGTTGGAACAAAATAAAATTCCACTATACCTTCACCCACATGTTCCCTTATGAAGTGGTACCTAATGCTGATGTGCTTTGTCATTGAGTGTTGAACTGGATTACCTGTCATAGCAATAGCACTTTGATTATCACAGTAAATAGGGATTTTAAAGTATGTTAACCCATAATCCAGTAACTGATTATTCATCCAAAGAATCTGTGCACAATAGCTTCCTGCAGCAATGTACTCTGCTTCTGCAGTTGATGTGGAAATTGACTTTTGTTTCTTGCTAAACCAAGAAACTAATCTGCCTCCAAGAAATTGGCAGCTTCCACTTGTGCTTTTCCTGTCAATTTTGTATCCTGCAAAATCTGCATCTGAGTAACCTATTAGCTTAAAGTCTAATTTTCTAGGATACCACAATCCCAGGTCAGCTGTACCCTTAAGGTAATTGAAAATTCTTTTCACAGCTGTTAAGTGAGGTTCTCTTGCATCTGCTTGAAATCTTGCACAAAGATAGGTAGCATACATGATATCAGGTCTACTTGCAGTTAGATAGAGTAATGAGCCAATCATACCTCTGTAATCAGTAATATCTACTGATGTACCAGTATCCTTATCCAATTTTGTTGTAGTGGCCATAGGAGTGGATGCACTTGAACAATCTTGTATTTCAAATTTCTTCAACAAATTTCTGGTGTACTTAGATTGACAAATAAAAGTTCCTTCTTCATTCTGCTTGACTTGAACGCCCAGAAAATAGCTGAGTTCTCCCATCATACTTATTTGATATCTTGACTGCATCAGCTTGGCAAATTTTTACAAAGTCTGTCATTTGTAGAACCAAAAATGATATCATCAACATATATTTGCACCAAAAGTAAGTCATTTCCATGGTTGAGATAAAACAATATTTTGTCAATAGTCCCTCTGTTAAATCCACTTTCCAGAAGAAACTGAGCTAGTGTCTCGTACCATGCTCTTGGAGCTTGCTTAAGGCAGTAAAGTGCTTTGTCAAATCTGAGACATGATTAAGAAATTTTACATCTACAAAACCTGGAGGTTGTTTAACATATACTTCCTCTTCCTATTCTCCATTGAGAAAAGCACTTTTCACATCCATTTGAAAGACTGTAAACTGTTTGTGAGCAGCATAAGCCAAAAATATCCTTATAGCTTCCAATCTAGCAATTGGTGCAAATGTTTCATCATAATCAATTCCCTCCTGTTGAGAATAACCTTTTACAACCAGCCTTGCTTTATTCCTTGTAATTATGCCATCACTATCAGTTTTGTTTTTGAACACCCACTTTGTACCAATAACAGATATGTTCTTTGGTCTTGGCACTAGGGTCCAGACTTTATTTCTTTCAAATTCATTTAACTCTTCTTGCATTACTTGCACCTAATCAGCATCTTGAAGAGCTTCTTCCACTTTCTTTGGTTCAGTCTGAGAGAGAAAAGAGTGATAAAGACATTCATTTGATGTAACTGTTCTAGTTCTGACACCTACATCAGGAATTCCAATAATTAAGTCAGGTGTATGTGCTTTAGTCCACTTCCTTGCAGATGGAAGATTTTCTCTAGAACTGGATGCTCCCCTATGATCCATGCTGTCTTCATCAACATTTTCTGATGCTCCCCCTGAAATTATGCTCTCTGAGTTGGATCCTTCAGAATTTGAGTTTCCAGAATTATCAGCACTTGAGTTTTTAGAATTATCAGAACTTGGCCCATCAAAACTTGATGAATCAGAACTTGAAGAGCCTGTTGTAGGTTCTGATGCTTCTTGAGATGTGGTTGTATCTTTAGTATGCTCCCCCTACACAGGTGCATCTTCCTTTGGCGTAGTCACCACAGTTTCAATAACATCAGAGTTTAATCCATCAGAGTTTGCAGTATCAAGATTTAAAACTTCATTCTCAAATCTCAGCTGATCATGATCATTGAAATCTTCAAGTCCTGTAATCTTCTTATCATTAAAAGAGACATTGATAGATTCTATGACAACCCTTGTTCTTAAATTGTAGACTCTGAAGGCTTTTGTGAAAAGTGGATATCCACCAAAAATTCCTTCATCAGCTTTTAGATCAAATTTGGATAGCTGTGCAGGATGAGTCTTAAGAACAAAACACTTGCTTCCAAATACATGAAAATACTTCAGATTTGGCTTCTTTTTCTTCACCATCTCATATGGTGTTTTTCCATGTTTGTTAATGAGTGTTGCATTCTGAGTAAAACAAGCAGTCTGCACAGCTTCAGCCCAAAAGTAGGTTGGCAACTTTGCTTCATCAAGCATAGTTCGTGCAGCTTCAATAAGAGTTCTATTCTTTCTTTCAACAACTCCATTTTGTTGTGGAGTTCCAGGAGCAGAAAATTCATGCTTTATTCCATGGTCTTTGCAGAACTCTTCCATGATCAAATTCTTGAACTCAATGCCATTATCACTTCTTATGATCTTCACATAATCATTGACCAATTTATCTAGTTGCTTGACATAATCAATCAAAATAGATGCAGTTTCACTTTTTGTGTGCAAGAAATACACCCATGTGTATCTGGTGAACTCATCCACTATGACCGTAGCATATTTCTACTTTGCAATAGACATGACATTCACTGGACTAAATAGATCAACATGTAGTAGGTGATAAGGCTCAAGAATTAAAGATTCAGTCTTGCTCTTGAATAAAGATTTTCTTTATTTTGCCTTTTGACAGGAATCACAAAGGCCATCAAGAGTAAATACTGATTTTGGAAAACCTCTGACAAGATCTTTCTTGACTAGTTCATTTATATTGTTGAAATTTAAATGAGAGAGTTTCTTGTGCCAATTTCAGCTTTCTTCAATTGATGCTCTACTTAACAAATAGATTGCAGAACCATCAGTACTTGTTTAAAGCTTGGCTTCATAAATGTTACCATGCCTGTATCCTTTCAGAACAACTTTGCCTGTAGATTTGCTTACAACTTCACAGTGTTCTTCAAAAAAAGCCACATGATAACCTTTGTCACAAATTTGACTAACACTCATCAAATTGTGTTTAAGTCCTGAGACTAGAGCTACTTTTGCAATGATGACATTCCCCATATTTATATTGCCATATCCCAAGGTTTTTCCCATGTTGCCATCTCCATAAGAGACACTTAAGCCAGCTTTCTCCATAAAGTCTGAAAGCATAACTTTATTTCCAGTCATATGTCCTGAACATCCACTGTCCGGAACTAGGATGTTTTTCTTGTTGCCCTGCAATCACAAAGACCACTAATGATTAGTTTTAAGGACCTAGACTTGCTTGGATCCTTTGGCCTTATTAATTTTGTTAACATTTACAGCGGATTTAGCATCAGAATTTATGTTAACAGTTTTCTTGTCAGCATTTACAGTATCAGACTTTGCATTAGAACTTACACTAGAAGGAATAATGCTAACTTTCTTTAAAGAAGGTTTTGATTTGATAATAATCATAGTACAAACTATGATATTCCTTACAAGTATAAATGGAATGCCATAAACTACCACAATAAAAACAAGGATTTTGTGGCCTATATCTAACAGAATTACTTTTAACTCCTGACTTTAAAGGTAAGGAGTTTATGTTCTTATTTTTCCTGCAAAAAGGAGCCAGATGGTTAGAATTTCCACATTTATAACATTTCTTTCTAGGAGCATTAGGAACAGGCTTATAATCATTACTTTTATTCACACCATCCTTTCCATTCCTATTTTTCCTAGGTGGTTTTACCTTGTTTACATACTTAACATCTTTCAGCTTATGCTTAAGCTGCTTCTTTGTCATTAAGCCTATGTTTACTTCAGTTGGCTTACCATGTTTTGGTTTGTCAGAAGTTAATTTCTCTTTAACTTCTGATTTATCAATATCAGACTTTACAGCTAAACTTAACAGGATTTACCTTTGGCCTTTCTTTAACAACTATAGGCTCAATCTCTACAGTTCCCTTATCATTCTTATCATCTCCATAACCTAAGCCCTCTTTCCAGTTTCCACTACTAAGAATATCCTGAGTTGCTTTACCAGAGTTAGTCCAAGTCCTGATAATCTCTCTTTCCTTTTCTAACTCAGTTTTTAGAGATTCATTCATTTTAAGTACTTCATCCCTAACATAGAAAGCATCATCTCTATCTTTCTGAGTTTGATGGAACATGACTAACTCTTTTTCTAAATAATCATTCCTCTTTTTATAAGAAAGATTTTCAGAAGTTAATCATTCACATGCTAAAGTTTGATCTCTATAACTAATGTACATGGTTTTAAGATATCTTCTCAACTCATTAATAGCATCAGTATGAAAGGCCTAAGTAGTTTGAGGTACCTTTAACTCAGCAGCATCAGAACTGCTATCAGCATTTGCCATCAAGGCATAGTTCACCTCACTTTCAGAATCTGAAGTGTCTGTCCAACTTTTCTTCTTTGTGACAAGAGCCTTGCCTTTGTCACTCCTCACTTTCTTGCAATCAGGAGATATGTGGCATTTCTCACCACAGTTGTAGCATTTGACATTTGTGTATTCTCCTCTGTCAGACTTTCCTCTTTTGCCTTCAGATTTTCTGAAACTCTTCTTATCAGAACTTGAACCTTTCCTGGAAGATTTATTTCCCTTTCTGAATTTCCTGTATGCAATCCTTGTGATTCCTTTCACCATAAGAGTATACAGCTTCATCATCTCTTTATTAGGATCCATCTCAGGTAAGCTTTTAGTTTCTGAGTCATCATCAGTATCAGAACTTGATGATTCAGTATCAGACTTTGTGATGAGAGCTTTTCCCTTGCCTTTCCTTGAGGCAGCTGCTTTGTGGAATTCCTCCTCAGCCTTACGAGCAACTGTCCTTGACTTTCTTCCATTCCTCTTGCTTCTTTGTTCCATCTCAAGTTCATGAGTCTTGAGCATCCCATAAATTTCATCAAGAGTTGTTTCTTCAAGAGCATAGTTGTCTCTTATAGTGGTGGCCTTCAAATCCCAACATTCAGGAAGAGCTAACAAGAATTTAAGATTTGAATCTTCAAGATCATATTCCTTGTCAACTAGTGACAAATCATTCAAGAGCTTGACAAATCTGTCATATAAACCAGTTAATGACTCATCGGGCTTTGAGTCAAAGTGTTCATACTCTTGAGTGAGTATAGTCTTCCTGTTTTTCTTAATTGAATCAGTTCCCTGGCATCTTGTCTCCAAGGCATCCCATATTTCCTTTGCAGTCTTCCAGTTGATTACCCTGTTTGACATTACATTATCAATGGCACTATACAGCAAGTGTTGTACCTTAGCATCCTTAGCAGTTGATGAGATATCTTCAGTAGTGTAATCACTCTTCTCCTTTGGTATAGACTTTGATGGTTCACCTGCAACTACAACACAGAGTTTGGTTGGATTTTGTGGTCCTTTATTGATTCTGTCAAGGTATTCTGGATCAGTAGCTTCCAGAAACATAAAAATCCTCACCTTCCATATGGGATATTCAGATGGTTTCAGTATGGGAACTCTAATAGTCTCATATCGACTGTGGATTTGAGTCTTTGGAGGTTCTTCAGTTTTGGTGGGCGTGGTTGGAGTTTGTTCTTCTTCAGATATGATTTTTTTTGGATCTTAAACTATTTGTGTGTAAACGGATCTGCTCTAATACCACTTGTTAGGTCACACACACTGTAGAAGGGGGTTGAATACAGTGTTTATCACAATCAAATCGAATATAAGAACACAAGTAACAGAAAACAGATTTTATTCAACACAATAAACTCTGTTACAATATGGAACTGTCCTCTCTCAGTGATGAACAACTTATCACGAGAGCTGCTAGGGTTACAATCAATAATAACTTCGATTATGATAACACATATAGTGTAAACCCTATGTCTGTGTTTATATAATACACAGTTACAAGATAAATTATAATTGATATGGAATATGATTCTGCTTTCTAAAATATATCAACTAGTTATCTTTTCTTCCAAGTATTCTATTCTTTATAGAATTCCTTCTTCATGCATATCTCTTATTGTGTTTGTCTTGAACTTTTTTCCTTTCAATCAGCCGCCCTCCTTATCTGAAAGTCTCCTTAAGTCATGGTATTATCTCCTGATAAATATCTCCTGATAACTTAAGCTCTGACAACTTATGTTCTGACTTCATTATAAGTGCTGATTTCCAGTTAAGTACTGATTTGTCCTGTTAAGTAAGATCTGAAAACTAAACACAAATCATATTAGTCATGACATTATCAAATATATCAAACATTTAAGCATCAAACAAACACTGTTGTGGTTGAAAATCTTGGTAATGTTATATGTCAGTTTTGATGGCTACATCTCTCAACATAAATTTTATAGGCTTTCAAATACTGAATGTTTAACCTAATCCTTCTGTTCCTCTAACATGTACCAAATCATTTGACTGAACATCATTGGAGATTTTCTAATCTTCATATCTCCTTCTGCTTTGTTTAAATGTAAGGAACTTTCAATCTGCATAATAGAAGAGATAAGAAAATATTCATATATTTTGATTCATATGTAAGAAAATATAAAAATATAATTTTGTATTTATTTAATTTACCTCAGTATCCAGTTTTCCATTCTTCTTTTTTGAAATTCTGATATTTTTGCTTCTTTTTTTTCTTCCTGATTCTCTCATTCATTGTTCTCCTAGTTTAAATAATGAAGTAAATAGTTACAAAATTACAAAAAAGCAATCACAAAATTACACACTTAATTTTTATTCTTAATTAATATTTTTACCTTCTACACTTCGTTTCCTTTTCCATTCGAACACTTTTTGTTTCTTTTTTTGTTCTTCCTGTTAAAGTGGGTCTTCAAAATACATTTCATGTTGTTCCTCTATAGTTGGATATTCAGAATTTTGTTGTTGTTCTTATATTTCTTGTTCCTCTTGAGTAGTTTCTTGAGTCTATGGTTGATGATTGTTGTGGAGTAAAAACTATAGTGCATTAGTAATAATACTAGGGTTTGTGAGTTTCGAGCTTTAATGGCTACTCTCGCGTTCGGGACTATCGGTTCTTGCAAGATGTCTACGTATCTCTGTATGGTAGAGAATCAATCCAAACACGTAGTTCTAGGTTGAGGGGTAAACCCCTTTATATAGAGGTGAGTCTAGGTTTAGACTTGTGTAGGGAGACTTGGTGGACAAGTCTCCCACTTAGATGAAGATAAGGAATCCTTTAAGGGAAGGAACTCTAGAACCTTCTGTGGAGGACTTTGAGTCCATTTAGGACACATGTCTCTACTTTTCCAGCCCTATTGGGCTTAGTTTGCGAACAACTTGTGTTCGTGGACCTTGACGATCTCTGTTGGTGGGCCTTGTATACATGGGTTGTCTTCAGTCTGCTACAAGCTCGGACAAGACAGGTTTGTACTAGATTTCGGACAAGAAGCCCAAGTATAATTAATGCGATATTTAATGTGTCTTTAGGGTGTATTTTCTATCCATATCATTTTCCCCTAACTTCCTAAAATACTTCTCGAGTTTTCGTGGAAGTTATAATGGTTTTTTCGCGACTCGGGTACTTTTGGCCTTTCTCGGGTATCGGCCCTTTATGGGTATCACCGTATTATTGTAGATTGTGGAGTTAACTACACATTTATAACAACTTGTATGAGTATACACACTTAAGGCCTTTGCACATGCTATTTGGATAGTGTTTAACACTAAACGGTCCTAATCTGGACTAAAAAGCGAGCATTGATCACTCCTTACCCTTCGTCAAGGTTAATTATAGGATGAAAGCTGCTAACTGGCTTTAATAGGGGCTAATCAGCCCTAAGAGAGGCTAATTTCCATGTACAAGTTGCTAACTAAGCTTAAAAGAGCCTAATTTTAAGCTAGAATGCACTAATTAGCCTTAATCGAGGCTAATATGCCCTACACGGTGCTAATCAGGACTAATCAGCATGCATAAGGCACTAATTATCCCTAATTCATACTAATCACGAGAGTGAATAGGTTCAATGGCCCTAACCTGGGCTAATTTAATCACACGAGTCACTAACTCCCCCTAATTCGGGTTAATAACGCTTAATATACACTAATCGGCCCTAATATGGGCTAAATTTAACTAATTTGCTCTAACCGAGGCTTAATTTTAAAATCCTGAAAATTTAAAAATATCGAATTTTTTCTTGTTCTTTTTCCATTTTTACAAAAAATTTGAAAATTTTCGCAGGGGGGTCGCTGGGGCCGAGCAGGACCTCCTACTGCAGGATGTCCTACTCGGCCACATGTTCTCTTTTGTGGCCTGGTCGGCCTCATGTGGTTGGCCACCTCCTGGTTGGCTAGGGGCAGGTCCTCCTGTTCCTTGCTGACTAGGGGTGTTTGCTCCAAATTTTTTATTTTTTTTGTAGAACCTTTTACTCAGACTCAAGCCCTTTGTGCTCTTTGTTATTCTATTCTTACTCTTAGGTATCCCTGGAATTAATCTCCTGGTTTCCATAGAGTTCCTTAGGGTTCTGCAACGCTTGTTTCAGTGAACATTCAGACTCATTCTATCGAACATTTTGTACTCGTTCTTACTAAACGTTCTGTGCTCTATTGAACTTGTTCTATAGGAAGTCCTATACTTTGCTGAACTTGTCCAAACTTGTTTTTGAAAGAGATATGTCCTAAGTCCAATCATGTATGAGGATTTAGGAATAACTTTTATGTAATCTGTTTTAATTTCATTGATATTAATAAAAGGCTTGTTTTGTTTTTATTGCGGGCTCTATCTATTTAAATGTTTAAATAAGATATACCACAGTTTAGAGTAAAGCTTTTTATGGATTGTGATGAGATCATAATAATGAGACCTAAAAGATGATAACTTTAAACTTAAATAGTTCCTGGTCGTAGGATTACTAACTGGTAATTAATAATCCGCAAAGATCGGTACATACTATGGTTGCTTCATTATGAAGGATGTCTGTTCTCATAGACATTTGTGTGGTGACACTATAGCTAGTATGTAGGTACTTATTATAGAATAAGTTCACTGAACATGACTCACACAGTTGAACAACTGATGGAGTTCACTCACGTGTCAGCAGTTGTTCACATAGTGATAGTTGTACAAGTATCCTTAGACTTGAGGTCATCATAGTCATCTTGTGTACACTGAACTATGCTTTGGTTTAGTTCTTAGTCTCAAGGGACAATTATAAGGGCTCTACTGGGTATAGGAATTTGTACACGAAGATAGTGTATGATCAATAAAGGATCTACCCCTTGCAATATAGGAAGAGAATGTTCAATGTTGATCCACTTATGTTAGTTCAGGAATCTCTGGCCAGAGTGAATGAAATTAGAAAGGAGTTTCTAATTTACATTAAATAGAACTAAGCATAGTGAATGGGAAAGCAAGTGATTAAATAAGATAGGCTTGACACAAGTTCCATGCCTTGTATTTAATCGTGACATTGCAGGGTAGAAGGAATTAATTGTACGGTAACTACTCAATGAATAGGTTCTTGGTATTCTAAGCAGTGAATTCGTATTATCCGGATAGTCGCGATATGCTGAGAAGTATCCCTTACGATGTAGAATAAATATGATTAATTAATTAATCATATTTAATGAATTAGAGAATTTATATAAATAATGATAAAATAGTTTTATTATTATTTATTTCTACTACCGGCTTAATATTGAACCTACAGGGTCACACCAAAAAAGAGAATGATTTAATGTTGGAGGAATTAATTAATAATGGCTGATAATTATTTATTTATGGGTAAATTTAATAATTGATTAAATGAGATTTAATTGATTATAAATTAATTAAGAAAAGGTTCTTAATATTATTAATTAAGAATTTAATTTTTGGAAATTAAATCAAGTGAGAGAATTATTTCTAAAGAGTTTAGAAAAAGGATTAATAATTAAAAGGTGTTTTAATTATTAGTGAGAATAATAAAGGGTTAATAATAATATTTTATGGGAAAATTTTCAGCTGAAAATTTTGCCTATAAATATACTATTATAAACCCAATTTTTGCCTCAACCAAAAAGATTTACAAAACCCTAATTCTCTCCATCTCCTCCTCCTTCATTACATCGTTTTCTTGGTGGATACCGGTGGAGTGCTTCACACTTGAGGAGCAGCTGCTAAGGATCTCCGTTCATCGTTCTTGGATCGCTATTAAAGACCTCCATCTTTCCATTAACGTAAAGCTTCTTAAGGTAAACATACTGAACTACGAATTAAATATTATTTTTTCGCATGGATCCTGCGGAGGGTTTCGGTTTTTTTTAAGATTAAATTTACGTTTTCGCTGGGTTTATGTGCTAAAAACCCTTCAGTTTTATAGGATTATCTGTACTCCAACGGACTCATTCTTGTAGATGTTCAGTCTTCAAGAAACTTAGCTCTGCTGGGAGTTATCCTTTTCAAGAAATCTCCAAGAGACTTCTCGGGAGGGTCTCCGGAACAACATCAGAAGGCCTCAAGACTCTCTTACAGGAGCTCCTGGTCGGCCACCTCCTTACTCTTAGTAGGCCTTGTTGCCACTCTCAGGGTGGTTTAAATGGCCGGAAGGTTGAGTTCTCTGAACTTCCTTTGGCGAACGTTTTATTATTTACGAAATTTGCTTCCGTGAACCGTCTGGTCTTTACGGAATTTGTTCTTGCCGACCTTCTGATCTTTATGAAATATTCACGAAACTTTTTTCCTTTGAAGGTCAACTCCTTCTCATGAATTCATATATAATCTCTCAGAAGAGCCACCGGACCCACTTTGGAAGGCCTTAAAGCTCTCCAGCAGAGGCTCCTGGTCGGTTATATGGCCTCTTTTTTAGCCTGGTCGGCCAAGGCTGGTCTTAATGGACTTTGAGGGCCTCCGAGTTATCCTACCGTGGCTCATATTGGCCATATGGCCTCATTTTGTAGCCTGGTCAGCCAGGGATGGTGTTGATGGACTTTGAGGCCCTCCGGGCTGTTCTACAGAGGCTCCTAGTTGGCCATATGGCCTCCTTTTGTAGCCTGGTCGGCCAGGGCTGGTCTTAATAGACCTTGGGGGGTTTCCTGCATGGTAGTCTGATCTATCAAGAGGAAAGCGTTCTGTTCTAGTACTCGTTAGCACTCTGGCTTTCACGAAACTTATTTAGCTGAGAAGCTAATCTTATTTTAACCTTTATTAGCTCTGCTAATCATGGAGATTAACGTAACCAGCCCTTAGCTAAGACTAATGACTTTTGTTTAGTCTCAGCAGGCTATTTCCAGACGACTGATTCGATAAGCGGTATCCTGCATCACTTTCTTCATTTATTATGTCGTCCTTTCCCTTTTTTCGATTATTTTTATCCACCATTTCCGGTATTCTTCAAGGAGGTACATGCCAACGCGAACCAGGAAGAGTTGTGACTCGTTGCAGAAGGTAGCTCTTTTCCTATAAAAGAAGATGAGCAGTGTTCATTTTCATTCACACTTTCATTTCTCAACTTCCCAAATTCTCAAACTCTTTACAAGCTCCCAATCCTTCTCAATCTTTTCGAAGATGTCTCAAGGTCAAGGTCAAGGGCTACTCTTCGCTCTCTACAAGGTATAGATCTCGTTTCTCCTTTCTCTGTTAACCGTTGTTCTAACAGCCTGAAAAGCATGTTGGATGAGAGGGCGGACGAGTACCCAAGTACCGTCCATTTTGATGCGTTTTATCACAGGAATGCTCTGTGAAAAGGATATTGAAGAGATTTGGTCGGGTTACTCTTCACTATAAGAAATTATGTTATTGCTAATGGCATATTTCGTTGGCAAGTTAAGTAAATCCGTCGGCAAAATAGCTTCCCAACCGAATGCCAACCGAACCCAACGGTTAGAGGAAACGTCATTGGGAAGTACCTTACTAACTGAATTGAATGTTCCGTTACTAAGTTAACAACGGAATAGTAACAAATTAATAACACACCACATGTTCCGGAAAGTAACCAAAAAAATACCACATGCTAACAGAATATTTGGTTAGTAATTCTAGCAACAAATTCCTAACGAAAAATCTGGTTAGTAATTCTAGCAACAAATTCCTAACGAAAAATCTATTGCTAAATTTAGTAACAGAAAACTATCAGAACTTTCAATTTTTAATACTAACAGACTCTTCGGTTTAGAGCTGCAAATGAACAGAGCCATTCGTGAACAAAACTCGGGATCGGCTTGTTTAAGTGAACTCGGCTCGACTCATTTTCTTAAACGAGCCGATCGCGAACAAAAACAAAAGCTCGGATAATTAAACGAGCTGAACCGAGTTTTTTGTATGTTCGGCTCAGGCTCAGCTCGTTTAGCTCGGACTCGGCTTGGACTCGGCTCCGACTCGGTAACTTGGCTCGGCTCAGATATTTTTTTAAATATAACATATAATAAATATTTACTAATCACTTGTATAAAGATTTTAATTTTTTTTATTAAAATTTAATACTAATTTTAAAGTAAAATGATTAATTTAATAAAAAATTAATAAATATTTTGACAATAAATAATTTAAGTAATTTCATATATATCACTAGAGCTTGATTACTCTAACAAAAATTTTCTAATTAAAATTAAAATAGTGAGTTGTCCTTAAATGCGGTTTACCTTGGTTCACGTGGTTTGCAGGCTATTGTGTGAGCTCGTAGGGTTTACCCAGTGTGCACCCGAAGGGTAGCGGCTGTGGGTTACCTACGATAAAAAAAATAGTGAGTTGTTAAAATAAATTATAACATTATAATATTTTTAAGAAAAACATAAAATAATATTTAATAATTATATTTCTCAACCACCTAAAGGGGCTTGCTTCCTTTACTTTATTTTATATGTCGTTTCTAATCTAAATCAATTTAACTGAAATTTCAAAAATTAATAAATCTTTGACAATCGACATCAACAATTTGAAAGTAATGTATGATTTTTAAAGTTATTAATTTCTCAATAATTTAAAATAAAAATTATTTTGTTCTTAAAACTCGACTTGTGAAATAAACTGATAAAATTATAATGATTAAGAAACAAGTGTAGAGTGTGAGTGTGCGTATATAATTGTAAGATGAAATTAGTATTTAATCTCTATATAACTTATAAAATTATAAATTATACATTAAGCTTGGTCGATTAAAAAATATATGCAAACTATTAGTGAACAACTCGACTCGGCTCGAGTTCGGCTCGACTCGGTTGTTCGTGAGCAAGCTCGTGTTCGGCTCAGCTCGACTCGTTTATAAACGAGCCGATCGCGAACATTTATTTCGGCTCGATTTTTAAACTCGGCTCAGCTCGGCTCATTTTAAAAAAAATTATGCTCGGCTCGGCTCGGACAGAACTCGGCTCGGTTCTGTTCGTTTGCAGCTCTAATTCGGTTGTTAAATTTACTAACAAAAAACTGGTGTCCCAACGGAATTATTGTTAGTTTTAAAAGTTTCTTTCAGATTAAAAGGATGGCATTTCCTGCTCAAATATTGTGCAATATTTTCATTTTTTGAGATGACAGATTTTCTATATCTATTCAAATGCAAATACAATAAAACGTAACAAAGTCATTTTTTTGTATAAATAATATTTCCTTACAAACCAATCCAAAATAGGGTAAGAGCTAAATTATCAAGTAGTAAGCCCAGATAAAATATCCAAAAACAGCCTTCAATTAGTATTGAGGCTTAAACTGGTCATTATATGACCATAGGTTAGTGTCCTTGGAGCATTATATTAGTGTCCTACAACAAAGTATAGTCAAGTGCAACCTGAACATACTAAAAACACCAAACATACTGAACTAATTACTCGTTAACATTCTCACTATCTGAATCCGAGTTAGGGGTGGCTTTCACTAATTACTCGTTGAACTCGTTAAAATAACTTTCAGTTTTAACCAATTGGCTCGAGTTTCTCATCCATGATTCATAAAACCTTAATGGAGCATTGATGCGAAGCTTCTGCTCAGGGACGGTCGTTCATTGCTATGTGGAAAGCCTACATTTTAGTTGTAATTTGCTCCTACAATAAAATCAAATCAAATGAAATACATAGAAGATAATATAATACATAGAAGATAATATATTCTAGTTCCAACACCATATGTATCAGCTAAAAGATGGACTGGATTTAAGGTAAAATGAAAATTTGATACAGATTACCATGGTCGCAAAACAATGCCAGAAACCACGTTTTGATTTCTTCAAAATTAAGACACATGTCAATTTTCATGACATCTATTGCACAAACACGTGATCATATGTATAGGACTCATATCTTCACAAAACTGATTTTATAACGTAAATTATGAATTACATGGTTGAACACCTATTTGACACAACTCTTATAAAGATTAATCTCAAGATTAAAACTTACCAATTATATGAGAACCTCACGTCTATCCCCCCTCCAAAAAAGATAAGTAAACAAGATTCAACTGATACGAGAACACAAAGAAGTAGAATGATGCTCTAATGGTTCCGGAAACATGAAGATCAATATAAAGGGATATATTAAATATATTTAACCAAAGTGATATTGATATGGGAGTTCTTAAAATAAATTTGAAATTAAGATAATATAGAAATATAAATAAATGCACATGGTATCACCTGGCTCACTTCCATGAAGAGGCTGTCAGTGTTTTTCTTTCAAAAGATACTACCTCTGGTGGTGATTTCTCTTGGTAAAGATTGGTAGTTCTTGCTTGTTACAACTTTTGTTATTTAGGTGGATAATCTGCAGAGGAAGTAAAAGTATACATAAATCCGCTTAAAATTAGATCAAATAATAGAAAGGCCCCAAACATATACTGAATGTAATTGTAAATTAAAACAACTATTTGAAAACATATTAGGCTTCTTAAATAATCCATACAAGAAAACACATCAAAGTTACTTTAAAATTACCTAATGTTTCCATTCAAACTCGGACAATAGAAATTTTCACACCACGCCCACCCTAACACAAAAATTTCGGATATACACAAGAATTATCTACTTATTAAGATGCTAAAACTAGACAATGCGTCTCAAATTGTAAACCCATCTCAAATTTCAAACCTGAATAATAAGAGAAATGCAAATACTTGGATAACCATTTTGATAACTATTTACAAAAACCTAATAGCAACTAAAACTTGCAAGCACCTCTTATAAATAGAAAACCCAGCTTGGACAAAACTCAACTCATTCAAAGGAAAATCCAGATTCAATCAAATACAAAATCCTAAAAATTACTATTCGAATTCCAAATACCTGTGTGATTTACCTGAACAAAGAGCCCTAAACAAAAAGCCCCAAAATTTGAAGCACTGCATTTTTACAGTAAAATTAAAAAATTTAAAGCGAGTCTAGAGTACCTAATCAGAGAGAAGAAGATATGGATTTAATTAACAGTTGAAGAAGAGCATAACTTGTAATAGATGATGCAAATGAGAGCTCGTAATATATTTTGAAGAAAATTTATAAATGCAGAGGAGAGCTTCTAACAATAGAAAAGATGAGAAGCAGATAGAAGATGTGCAGATGAGTTTGGGGGAAAGAGAAAAAATATAATTTTTGGTTTGGGGGGAAATTGAGAGCCATTAAATTTCACTTCGTTTAACGTGCTACTCCTTTATATTTTTAGATATTATTATTTATTTTTAAATGTTTTATTTTTATTTTAAAATATTCACAATATGTATTTGTATTGAATTTATAAAATTTAAATATCCTTCCTTTTATATTAAATAGCATAAAAGTCTGTGCGAGACAGACACCTATATATATAAGAAGCGGTTTTCTCGGTTTAGGCCGGTCAGATCGGTTTGACTTCACAACCATTAAATAAAATAACTCAGCTTACATTGATTGCTACTTAATATATATGAGATACCCGAGTCTACTCCACCAACAAGTTAGTTAATTATGTATGTGGTTAACCAACTAGAAAGTTATGATTTATTTTAGAACCAATTAAGAGTCATTTCTAAATTTTAGACCAATCAAATTAAAATATAAAATGCTTACAAATAAAGGATTTAAACTCCTATCTTTTAACCGAGTTTAAACCCTTTTACCTTTACAAATTAAATTGTACATCAATTATACTTTAAAGGTTAAATTATAATTAAGTCTTCAGAGACATACTAGTCAACTCAATAGTTGACTATTATAATCTCAAACTATATTGTTTATTGAAATTTCAAAATACCATTATAAAGTGTAAATTTTAATATCCATATGGCTAGATCGTCGTTCAATATTTTTTTAAAAAAACTGAATACTAATTTTTTTGAAATAATAAAATATATAAATTTTAACATCTATATAGTTGGATTATCAAGATTGTTTTAATAAAACAGAAATGACAATCGGCGAAAAAATGCTATTTTGAAGTCCCAATCATATTACTAGTTAACTGTTAAAATTACAAATCAAATAATGTTTATTCTTTATGAAATATTTGAAATATACAAATATGTAGACCTTGACATCTATCTAATTAGATCGTTGAGAACTGTTTTTGGAAAAGGAGAAATTATTATTTAGTACCATATCAACCCCTGGAGAAAAATCCGATGATCTCGACTATATTGGTCAAAAAATAATTCAATTAATTTAAAATCTCAACACCATATGTTTTTGTTTTTTAAAAGGAAAATATGAGATAAATACCATTCAGTCCACATTATTTGTAGAAGAGGTAAATTGTCCTATCCAACAAGTCGTATACAGTTTTTGGTTGTAAACAGTCCATAATAATCTCTGATGGCTCTCTATTAGGAAATGAATAACACACAGGGGGGTGTAAAATGTGTTCATGCAGAAATTAAACTTGCAGAAAATAAAGAATACAAATCTTCAAAATAAACTCAATTTTATATTAAAATTAAGACTGTTTTGCTACAAAATTTCTAGGCTCTTTGTTGATAAAGAGCTTAGCTTCTCTTTGAGAGTGTTACAAGAAATTTGATCTAAATTGTTACCTCTGACTTAAGGACCAGTGTTAACTTTATAATTCAGTTAACTGCTGGTTTACACAGTTTACAATAAGACATGTTATTAGCTTTTCTAAACTATCACTAGTCATTTTTATTTATAGAAAAGTAGATCTTCCATTTCTGGCTTACCATATATTTAGCATCCTGTGATAATTTTAATCGCCCTCTGTCAGTTAATCTTCACCATTGATCTTGCACATTCTTCAAGCTGCTTTTTGTAGACTTGTCAATCCAGCTGTTTGGATTATTTTTTGATTGTTAATCTTGAATATTGAACTGGTCTATGATTTTGTACTTTGAGAGTTTTACTCGAGATCTCCAATTAGGCACATAGAGATCTTGACATCTCAATAAGTATAATGACTTATCGAGATCTCTAATGCTCTAGTGAATTTGACTTACAGAGGTCTCTGAGTTCTCGAATGAAACTTTAGCTTATCGAGATCTCTCAGCATCATGTCTTCACTTTGTCTTGTCAATAAATTAGAGTTCTCTGGTGAATTTTGACTTATCGATATCTCTGATTTCTCTAGTAGACTTAGACTTATCGATAACTCAGAGTTCTCTAATGAATGTAGACTTGTCGATAACTCTGAGTTCTCTAGTAAAGAAATGACTTGGCGATATCTCCAACCTTCATGTCTTCTTGACTTGTCGATATCTCACTGAGTTCTCTAGTAGCTTTCCTGACTTCTCGATAAATCATTTGGAGTTCTCGAATGACTTCTCTATAACACTAAATATGTGACTTGTAGAAATCATGACTTAGAGTATTTTTATCCAAACAGTTTTATTCAACTCCAAGTTTCTTCAAAATTCTTCTGAGGCATGATCTTCTTGATCTTCTTCCAGATAGAATCCTTAGGTTTGATACTATTTCAGGAAAAAGACTTCAGTCTACTCCTTTGCATTTTTACATACTTTAAAGTGTTACAAGTAAAAATACAAACTAGGATAACAATACAACTTACTTAGGGTTGACAAAATATCTTCGTCTTGTTAAAGTACAGGCATGTCTTTTACAACACTCTCTGAATGGACTTAGAAAGCGATAAATAGGTCAAGGAAAAGGCATGTGGGTGTTCGAGTGTGGACATAGGGGAAGTCAGAAAGCCATGAGGGATTCCAGTATTGTTCAAGGGGGAGCTATACCACACAATCAAGTGGCATTTGATCGGTGTTATTGTTTCAGTAACAAAACGTTTCAGTAACGAAACATATATTCAGTTTTATCATTTCTAAGTCAAAAATAGATAATGTTTCCATTCATATATGCAAAATGAGACAGTTAAAATTTCAAACCAAATAAATTTATATTTTCTAAAACATTTGGAAATATATTAAATATATGAATCTTGACATCCATGTCATTGAATATTCAATAAAATTCTTTAAAATATCAAAATACTAATTCAGGATGAAACACTAGTTCGAAGTATTAGTCAAAATAACTAGTTGAATGTTAAAATGCCGAACTGAATAAAAATAATTTGGAATATTTTGGGACATTATTAACATATACAGATCTTGACATCGATACATTTAAATTCCAGAAAAATATATTAAGAAAATCGAAACATAAGAAAAGGACGAAACATTAAGTAGAAATAATAACTAATCAATAAAACTTATTTAAACTTACACGGGTGATTACAAAAAATTACTAACCGTAATATCAAATTAGTTGGGTTAAATATACTTTTAGTTTGCTGAGGAAAAAAAGCCACACTTCATTATTTTGGAGGAAAAAATTAAAAAAATAATATTTTAACTACCAATGAATTAGTAACAAAAATGATTTTAATCGATCTAAAATAGTAACAGTTTAGTAACAGAATTAGTATGACCGATCTAACATTACAACGAACTACCAATATAATTACCAATAAATAGTGTTGTTGGTATAGCGTTAGTAATTTCTTGGTAAATCATTGTTATTTCGTTACTACTCTATAAGTACTAATCCATTGCAAATCTGTGAGTCTTTTCATTGGAAAATCTAGGAGGGAGATTTGGCGCTTATTAATCCCAACCAATATTTCCGTTGGCAAAATATTCATTGCCTATCTGTTATAATATTGTCAGCTTTTGAATATTTTCATATATGTTAGTAATCCGTTAGTAATTGCCAACAAATAGTTTTCCATTGGTAATTTTTGTTGGTAAAATTGGAAATTCTTGTAGTGCTTGTCCTGACTACTCAGAGATTCGAAAGGCTAATCCTAGTGAGAGGGTCTGCAATCTCAGCCTCAAAAGGCTATTTGTGCATAAGGAGGCCTTGAAATCAGTGCTACAGTTTTCCCCGCACCCCTTCATTCCAAGACTTCTGGCGGAGCTCAAAATTTATCCCTGCCAACTGTACTCCAATGGGTGGGCTTTTACAATCTCTTCATAGTGAGGTGCCATGACTTGGGTATCCCGCTGAGGTAACGATGTTCCGAAGTATATTCATGATAAAAGATTCTCCCCTGAACAGACCTGGCTGGATCGTGATAAAACACGGACCTCATATTCCTCATATAGTGAACACGAGCTCTCTCCATGACTCAAACCACAAATGGAATAAGAAGTTTGTGGTCTTAAAATGGAAAGGTGGAGATTGGGGAGCGTACTTTATATGTGACTTCACTAGCCCGGTTGATAGTCTCACTACATTCTCAACCATTCTGATGTTGAACTTCATGCTCACGATCTTCTTATCGATGATGACGGGAGAACCCCCATACGGGGAGTTCGTAACAGAAACTAAGCTCATTGAGGCTAGCATTAACGACCTCTCTATATAGGGTATTTATTTTCATTCTACTTCAACTATGTCCAAGTTTATTCTTATATATGTCTTCTTTTATCTTGTTTTAGCTGTTGAGGCTCTTGATGACAAGGTCCACAAGAGCGATGCGATTACGAGAAGATGGCCTGGGATTCAGCCAAGAAGGCCAACCAAGTCCCTAAGATTCATGCTTTCCTTGAAGCATCTGGATCTGGGCAGAAGAGGATCAAAGACTTTGATGGGAGTGCAAGGTCCCCCAGGGAACCTGATTGGGGAATCTCCAATAATGACTCATTATTCGGCAGTCCGAAATCAGCCCTCGAGTGGTCGAGGAACTGTGTTACTCCTCTCGACCTTCTTCATGTCTCTTCTGGAGAGAAGCTTCTTGAGGCTAAGATGCTGGGGGCTCATGCCTTGTATAAGGTACACTTCAACTTGTATAAACTTTTTGTTTAAGTGGATTTCTCTTAGAACTTGCAGATATTTCATAGGAATCACCTTCACAGGGGGTCCTGGTCGGCTTTGTTTCATGATGGTCGGCCAAGAATGGTCGGCCTAGGCCTTGTGTTTGGGAACTCAGCCCTTCCGACTTTTAATAACTCATTTTAATGTTCTCTTTGTCAGGCCAATGCTTACTTCGCTGCGTCCTCCACTCAAAGCATAAAGATGAGAAATGACTATGCAGCGCCACACACCTCGATAAACAAAATGAATATTTCCTTGGAGGAGTGAGAGTTCAAAGCTCATGAAGAAGAGGGTAAGATTGCATCCTTGGAGAGGAAGTGCGCTAAGGTGAAGATGAAGAGGAAAAAAGAATGGAGAGACCTCGTGGACTCATACCATAGATCCTCGTCATTCACTAAGATGATGGATGAGCATAATGATGAGATGTGCCCCGTTAACCTGGCCATAGGTTGGAAGAGGGGAGTTAATGATACTTATGGCATGTATCCAGACGTCGTGGACCCGAGTCTCCTATCTTGCCCTTGGTCACTACCTGTTATAGACCCTTCTGATAAGGCCTTCGGGTCTGTTCCCGAGACCCCCCATATGTCGTTTCAGTGTAGTTCCAGTCGTGGGGGTTCTGGTTCTAAAGGTAAGGACCTAGCAGCCCTTTATGAGAAGATTAAGGAACCTTTTGTAAGGAGCAGCAACTCCTCCTCCGAGGCTAGTTCGGACGAGGAAGAAGGGGGAGGAGGAATATGGCCAGGACACGGGGAATATTGAGGAAGAGGAGGGATCTTCTGACGTGTAACTGATATGGCCTTGCATGGATTTGATTGCCATATATGGCCTTATTTTTAGAACTTTTTTATTCGAACTATATTGGTTTATAACCTATTCGTCCTTCGAGACTTAACTCGTAATCCTTCGGATCTTTATTTATGCACTTCGATCGATTTCATTTCATACTTGTCTTTTATTTTTGGCATTTGGTCATTTGGGACTTGCATTCTTTAGGTGCTCGTACTTATATAAAATGGTAGACAAGATGATAGAAATAAACTTGCATAAATAGATAATATCTCTAAGAAATGGGTTCAACCCTTACATAAGATGGTTTCGTCGACCTTATTAATAAACTTAATACTAATTACTAGGAACACATCATAAATTTCCCAAACACAATAAACCTTCAGGTTTGAAGCATGTCAAGCACGGGGCACTTCATAACCGTTCAGGGTCTCCAACTATTAGGATCCTCGTCCTAATATCTTTCTGACCTTATAAGGTCCTTCCCAGTTAGGGGCTAACTTTTCTCTCTCCCCGACTCCTGATGCCTCAATCTTCCTTAGAACCAAATCTCACTGCTGAAAGAACCTATCTTTAACCCTTCTATTGTAATAGAGGGAGACTCTTCGTTGATACTCTGCATTGCGGGCATTGGCTTCATCTCTGACCTCGTCAATAAGATTGAGAGCGAGCCCCATGCCTTCTTCGTTGGTCTCTGGCTCGTAAGCTTCGATCCTATGGGATCCATGAGTAATCTCAAGGGGCACCATGACCTCGGCTCCGTAGGCCAGCATAAACGGGGTAGCTTCAGTAGTCACTTTGCAGGTGGTACGATATGCCCATAGTATAGGCAATAAATCAACTGCCCAAATGTTCCTTAAACATTCGACCCTTTTCTTAAGTCCATCAAGGATAATTCTATTAGCAACTTCCGCCTGCCTGTTTGCTTGTGGGTGAGAAAATGAGGTAAAGTGAAGCTCTATGTTGTTATCATCGCAGTACTCTTTAAATTCTGCATTATCAAATTGTCGCCCATTATGGGGCCTATATTATGGGGCCTATATTTTTTTTAAACTTGGGGTTTTCTTTTTTTGAAACTTCCATTCAAGTTTTCCTTTTTTAACTGCGGTTTATAATTGCCAGCAGAAACTACTTTTGAAAATTTATCTTTACCAATCATTAGTGCAAGTACGTAATCAGATATATATTTCAAGATATATTATTATTCAATTCTTATATTTAGTATTTGATCAGATTTTTACTTCTTAGGTTACAAAGCTTATATTTTATTCATATTAAATAATATTTTTTATTTTCTATATAATATTAAATAATGTATGTTTGTTTAAATCACTCAAATATGGAAGAAAGCCGAATTGCAAAATACTGGGGAGGTTAGTATCTCTTTGTATCTCCAGTCTGCAAAAAAATCAGTATGGAAAAAAGAGAGAAACACTACAAGAAAAACGGCTAAATACAACTGGTTTAAAACCGGTTGTATTTAGCTAAATTCAACCGTTTTCGGTTGTATTTAGCTAAATACGACCGGTTTTTGGACCGGTTGTATTTGCTCGAGTAATATTTAGTAAACCGGTCGTATTTAGTAATAAATACGACCGACTAAATACAACCGACTAAATACAACCGCTTAAATACAACCGACTAAATACAACCGTTTCCGGTCAAATTTAATTTTTCGGATAAAATTCGAATGTCCCGCCCAAACAATTAAATTTTATGACAAAATTCAAAAGGCCCGCCCAGTTATTCAATTCAACAGTATCTGGTCGAAAATAGGATTCTAAATACTACCGAATACGATTGTATTTACGCACAGAAATTTCAAAAAAAAACTAGCCGGAAACCGGAAAATATCCAGATTTCGGCGAGCTTCCTAAAATCCGTCCAGTTTCCGGCAGCCTTAAACTCAACTAAATCCCATTTTCGAAAGACGGGGCTCTTGTCATGATCCATCAGCCTTGCCAACCCAAAATCTCCGAGCCTGGCATTAAAATTTGCATCCATCATACTGTTACTAGTCTTTATGTCTCTGTGAATCACTTGTTGTTCACATTCTTAATGCAAATAAGTCAAAACAGAGGCCAAGCCGACAACAATATTATATATGTGTAACCATTTTATTATGAACTCAGATTATATATGTTATATAACCATTTCCATCTTTTTCACTCTCTGAGGCATTAACTCGAACACTTGAGCTACAAACAACACAACCATCCACATTTCGCCATCTGGGACGGCACCAAATGGGTTCAGAATCTGGATACAACAGATTATCAAGACTTTCATTAGGCATAAACTGATAGACAAGCAACAATTCACCGTTTTCAGCACACCAACCATGAATCGAGAAACTCCAACTTTGAAAAAGATGGGTTCCTGTATTTCCTTCAGTAGAAGCTGAAATCCCATTTTCGAGATATAGTTTTAGTACTATTATGAAGCTAGGATGAAGTATACAACATATTATAAAAACAGAAAGAAAAAAAACAGGGGAGGGGGAGGTAGGTTGACCGGAAAAAAACAGCGAAGGGGGAGGGAGGTGCGGCGTGAGGGAAAGGGGAAAGAGGGGGGGTTGGAACTAGAGCCGGCCACACGAACGGTCTGTGCGGTCCGGGCCGAATTTTTAACGGGCCGGTTTACTTACAACATAATTCGTGAACGGCCCGTGTAATTAAAACGGTCCGTGCCGTGCCGAGCGGTTATTTAAAGGTCCAACCCGTGTACGGCCCGCGAATCAGGCGAGCTACACGGTTCCACGGTTCAGCGAATATCAGACGAATAAGCCTTTTGGTTTGCATAGTGTAATTGGTTTACAAACTGTATGTACAATATATACATACAGTCATCCTCTCTCTCTCTTACATATTCATAGGTATATAAATTCCCCACAAATGGAAAGGAAAAGGTAAAACAATATAGCAGGGAGGGAGAGTAGCTTTTGTCAGAAAAGTTGGAGAAAAGCTCAGCCAAATTACCCAATAATATCTCTGCAGCCAAGTCTTGTGTGAGTGGGAGAAAAGGAAACACACACAGAGGGAGGGAGAGAGAGTCTTCGCCTTCACGAGAGAGAGAGGACTACCGACACCACTATGAACCGCGAATAACCGCGAATCAGGCGAATCACTGGGCGGTTTGCGGGCCGAATAACCGCAGTTAGCGATCCGAATAACCGGTTTAAATAATTACTTATTCAGCTTCGGTTTTGGCGAACGGTTTCGGGCCGGTTCCGGGCCGGTTACGATTTTAAATATTGTAATTCATGTTCGGCTCGTCTGTATAGACGGTTAGTGCCGAATATTAAATCGGTACGTCACGGGGCGAGTTTCACGAATTTCAGGCGAGCCGAATTACGTCCGGGCCGAGCCAAACCGCTCGTTTGGCCGGCTCTAGTTGGAACGCGTAAGGTAGGGGGTGGGGGGGTTTAGGGTTAGTTTCTTTATATATAATTTTGTTTTGTTTTTGTGTGTAAATATTTTTTATAAAATGTAATTTCAACCGTTGGATTGTTGTGATAGTAGTTGAATATGGTCCATTAGATATAATTCACGCAGATCGCTGACGTGGCTCTAAATACTACCGCGATCCGTCGAATTTAGGAGTGTCAATTTTATTATTATTATTATTATTATTATTATTATATAATTTGATAACTTTTACAGGACATAAATATTAATTAATATTTTCCTTACAAAGATTATTATATTCTAAATTTTAAAATTTATTTTTGAGAATTCAATGTTTTAAGAATAAATTTAATTCATGATTTGGATCGATTTTATCATAAATACCATATTTTATAAATATTTTTTAAAAAACTCCAAACATCAGTTTGGGACAAAAATCAGTATATTTTTGTGATATGACAAAAATTTTGGAAAAAAATAAATATATTTGGTTTGCCTTTTTAATAGTCAAAGAGTAGTTTGACCAGTACTTCTAATTATTGTCTAATCCCATATTGATATTTTGATATTTTTAAAAATATTAATGAATGATCCAACCGTACAGATGTCAAGACCTGTATATTTTTGTGATATGATAATAATTTTAGAAAAAAATAAATATAATTGGTTTGCCTTATTAATAGTCAAAGAGTAGTTTGACGAGTACCTCTAACTAGTGTTTAATCCCATATTGATGATTCGATATATTTAAAAATATTACTGAATGATCCAACCATACGGATGTCAAGGTATACATATTTCAGTGATATGACAAAAATTTTAGAAAAAAATAAATATATTTGGTTTTCTTTTTTAACAGTCAACCAGTAATTTGACCAGTACTTCTAACTAGTGTTTAATCTCATATTGATGATTCGATATTTTTAAAAAAATTAATGAATGATTTAACCGTACGGATGTCAAGATCTATATATTTTATTGATATGTCAAAAATTTTAGAAAAAAAAGAAATATATTTGGTTTGCCTTTTTAAGAGTCAAAGAGTAGTTTGACCAGTACTTTTAAATAGTGTTTAATCCCATATTGATGTTTCGATATTTTTAAAAATATTAATGAATGATCCAACCGTACGGATGTCAAAATCTATATATTTTAGTGATATGACAAAAATTTTAGAAAAAAATAAATATATTTGGTTTACTTTTTTAACAGTCAACTAGTAATTTGACCCGTACTTCTAACTAGTGTTTAATCCCATATTGATGATTCGATATTTTTAAAAATATTAATGAATGATATAACCGTACGGATGTCAAAATCTATATATTTTAGTGATATGACAAAAATTTTAGAAAAAAATAAATATATTTGGTTTACTTTTTTAATAGTCAACTAGTAATTTGACCTGTACTTCTAACTAATATTTAATCCCATATTGATGATTCGATATTTTTAAAAATATTAATGAATAATCTAACCGTACGGATGTCAAGATCTATATATTTTAGTGATATGACAAAAATTTTAGAAAAAAAATAAATATATTTGGTTTACTTTTTTAACAGTAAACTAGTAATTTGACCCGCACTTCTAACTAGTGTTTACTCCCATATTGATGATTCGATATTTTTAAAAATATTAATGAATGATCTAACCGTACAGATGTCAAGATCTATATATTTTAGTGATATGACAAAAATTTTAGAAAAAAATAAATATATTTGGTTTCCTTTTTTAACAGTTAACTAGTAATTTGACCCGTACTTCTAACTAGTGTTTAATCCCATATTGATGATTCGATATTTTTAAAAATATTAATGAATGATCTAACCGTACGGATGTCAAGATATATATGTTTTATTGATATGACAAAAATTTTGGAAAAAAAAGAAATATATTTGGTTTGCCTTTTTAAGAGTCAAATAGTAGTTTGACCAGTACTTCTAATTAGTGTTTAATCCCATATTGATGTTTCGATATTTTTAAAAATATTAATGAATGATCCAACCGTACGGATGTCAAGATCTATATATTTTAGTGATATGACAAAAATTTTAGAAAAAAATAAATATATTTGGTTTGCTTTGTTAACAGTCAACTAGAAAATTAACGAGTACTTCTAACTAGTGTTTAATCCCATATTGATGTTTCGATATTTTTAAAAATATTAATGAATGATCCAACTGTACGGATGTCAAAATAGTTAAATTTTAAATATTTAAATTACTTACATTTTTCCGTGAACTTTTTTTTTGACAATTTTCATATCCGTATGGTTGGATTATAATTTAAAACAAATACAAAATAAATTAAAACTGAAATTATAATTATTAATTGAACCATAAATATCTAACTATCATAATAATCTTTTTTTGCAAGAACTAAAATATAAATTTCGTGTAAATTTTATTCTATATTTTTTTCCAGAAATTTTCCGCTCTTTTTAAAAATAATTCGACCGAAATCGGTTGAATTTAATACAAAATTCGTTGGCGGGAAAATTTCCTCCATTTTTTGGCAAGGCTAAATTCGACCGAATGCGGTTAAATTTAGGAGCACGCCTAAACTCAACCGTATACAGTTGTATATAAATACGGTTGTATTTATCCGGTTGTAATTAGTAAGGCTAAATCGACCGAGTGCGGTTGAATTTAGGAGCACACATAAACTCAACCGTATACGGGTTTATATAAATACGGTTGTATTTATTCGGTTGTAATTAGTAAGACTAAATTCGACCGAACGCGGTTGATTTTAGGAGCACGCCTAAACTCAACCGTATACGGTTGTATATAAATACGGTTGTATTTATTCGGTTGTAATTAGTACTAAATTCGACCGCGTAAATACGACCGTATTTAAATACAACCGCATGCGGTTGTATTTAGCCGCGCCCTTAATTTTAACCGAAAACGGTTGAATTTGATGTCGGTTGTATTTGTGCGGTTGTATTTAGCCTTGTTTTCTTGTAGTGAAAAGAATCAAAATGGAGAGATAAATGGTTTTCTATTTGACATAATTATCATACTCGTGGCTAGGGATGACAATAAGTCGGGTTCGAATTGGGTATTGTAAAGTTCAAATCTAAATTAAAATATTCTCGAGTTATTCAAACCCAAATTTGTAGTGTTTTCGATCAGATCGCTAACATCAGTTGAATGTACATAGACTATTTTATCTATTTTTATAAAATTCCTTAATTTTAATTAAACAAAATTAAATTCCTTTTTACATTCGAATTAATAAGGAAGATAATAAATATTTAGAAGTTAATCCTACATAGAATTTGATTAAAATATTATTGTTATCGACTAACAATCAACTTAATGTAATTTGTAAAAGGGGGCAGGGTTGAATATAAATTAAAATTTTCAAGATAATCTGTACTTGGGAGATGAAATATGAACACTTATATTCAAAATTTTCAGGTGGTTTATTTTTCGACTTGCCAAGATAATCGGTTTATTTGAAGAAATAATTTGTTACAATTATAAAAGTAATCTCAGAGCTGCGGTTTATAATGTTTGACTAAGAGGAATATATTTCTCTCTTTAGCTCTTTGAAAATATAAAATCTATTTATTAAGTGAAACATATGTTACTCATTTGTTTATAACTATCCAAGTTACAATGCTTGCTAGACAACACTTGACACAGTCTTTAAGGTTCAGCAAAATTGCTTCTTTGTTCTATTTACCGTGAGCCAATAAAAGAGGCTAGATTGTATTTTGTTTAATTGGTTTGAATATCACTCAAATTTGTCATGCATGAAAATGGAATATTTCTTCTTCTTCTTCAGAATCCAAGATCACATGCAAAGTTTATCTTGGCTTCCATTTTCTTTATTGAGATTCCCATCAACCTAAGTGCTTTGTGATACTCGAGACTTGACCATTATCCAGTTACTATCACCAGCAATGTGATTTCTCTTAGTCATTTACAGTCACTGTCATTGGTGGGTTGATATTACTAGCCATTGATGTTGTATCTTCATTTAGCAGTTGGTAGCTCACTTTCGCTTAATTAGAATTACATGGCATCTAATATTTATAATTAGTCACCCTATTCTAGATTATCCATTGAGTCAACATGACTTCTAAATAAATAACAATATTGCTATGTAAAACAAAAAATCTCATAAGAAAGTGTTGCAAAATCATCATCAGTTGATGGACAACTCCTTCAACGGCTATCCCTTAGGATGGCTAGTCGTTGAAGGCTACAATTTGTCTTAACATAATTACGCAATATGATTTGTTTGTCATCATGATTTAGGTTTGATTCCTAACAATCTCCCCCAATTTATGACTGATAGAATAACAATCATAAATTGAAGCCTTGATGATAACAAAACACATTCTGACTTTATAAACATTAAATATGCATAATTGTATCATGTTAAGTTACTGATACGTAGAGTTTACAAGGAAATAGTTTTGAGAATAAGATGTTACTTTGAAAGTAGCTCATTTAGTCTGAGCACATGAGAGAGTGATTTCTTTCAGATTTCTTTGGAATTTCATATTTCTTTGCAATTTCATATTTCAAATTGTCCTTTTATGATAGATCACTTCATACTTCATCTTGACAATTAGCTTCTACAATAGAAACATTGGATTTTCATTGATTCTTTAAAGTAATAGATCTCTGGTAGTGGAATTAAGACAGATCGCCACGTCTATATTGTAAATATGCAGTCTAAAAATTATTTATCTATTTTTCTAGAGCTCCCATATTTTAATTCAATAAAATTAAATTTTTTTATATACGTTCAAAGTAGTAGATAAGAAAATAAATATTTAGACATGAATCTAATTTTGATTATATTTATAAAAGTTAATAGGGAAGATAGTAAATATTTAGAAGTCAATCCTATATAATAATTTTTTAAAAAAAAATACCTTTTTCTCAGCTAACTTAAATCATAATTTCCTATTTAAATTCGACGTTCAAACCTACTCCACAATCCTCCAAAAATTATTTATTTATTTTTCTAGAGTTCATCTATTTTAATTCAATAAAATTAAATTTCCTAATATATATTGAACTAATAGGAATGATAATAAATATTTTGAATTCAATCTTTTTTAGAATACATTCGAACAAATTTTACCTTTTTCTCAACTAACTTAAATTGTAATTGCCTATTTAAATTTGAAGTTCAAACTTATTATATAAAGGAGTATATACATTCGAATTAATGTAAGATAATAAATATTTAGAAGTCAATCTTATTTATAATTTGTTTATACCTATTTTACCTTTTTCTCAACTAACTTAAATCGTAAATTACTATTTAAATTTGAAGTTCAAACCTATTATATAAAGACGTTTTCTAGATATATTTAAAGTAAACCATCAGGAGCTCTAATATGAATCATATTTATCTATTTTTATTGAACTTCTCTATTATTATATTTTCCTTAATCTTTCGGTACTTATAAAAGACAAGTGCTCTAACAATTATAAATCTTTTCAAATTCTATGACTAATTGATCATAAAAGAAAAATCTAATCAAATTATGTAACTATTTGACTATGTCTATAGTTTTATAGAAAACTATTATTATCACATCAAGTTCCATACATTAACATATTTTATTTTAGTGATTATTTTTTATAATGTTTTTATAAATATTGTTGTTATTCGCTAAACAAGCGCTAATAATTCACGCAAGTATACGATTTCGCAAGTAGTATAGAATATTTTCTAGTTCGTTCCCACAGAGACTGTATTGGTTAACTATTTAATTTATGCACCTCAGCAACAATGTATGGTTATTATCCAATGATAAGATGAATAACAAATTGAGATTGTTTATAACTAAAAATTACGCTAACAATTACAACTATGAAAATAAAATTAACTGAATTGATATATATGACAAACATGGGATTCTAACTTCATTAAATACTTCATTCAATAGCCTTATTATTCTTAACCTTAGCATGCAATGGTGATGATACTAATCAGAAAACACGAAACTGATAAACGCCAACTTTCATTGCACGAGTACCATTTTTCCAGACATCCACAAAAGAGAAAGAAGCTGAATAGGCACCAATTATATTGAGACCCTACATGTCTATAGAATTTGACAACATAATGGTTTAAGCACAAGTTATCTATCTTGATTATATAGGACAAGTAAGAAGGTTAAAATTACCTACGAATCATGCATGACAATTACATGAACCTATGCTAGCATGGCAAGTTCTAAATCCTTAAATTCACTTTCGCTTCATTAAGAATTAATACACTATCTTATAAGTTCGCGACGCTCAAAAGACGAATACGCACAACCAATACTAGGATATCATACAATCACCACAAACTAAGGCATCAAATAATTTAACTAAAGAAATCCATAAATAAATCCGCTAGAACCCCACGATAACGATTAGCCCGTAATCGGACTCATCATCAACGTGGGTTCCGATGAAAACATGATATAGCAAACGTAGTCTTTATACGAATAATTAAAACAAATACAAACAGGAGTATAGGTTCAACAAAACAAGAACAAGCATCCAAATTACAACTCAAAATAAAGATTCACAAGAATAAATTAGATCATCTTCGCCTTTGTTGAATTGTGCTAAAGGTCTCTTGTCGTCTTCTCCTTGCGCGCTGGTCCGTCTTTTTATTAAAACGACCTAATATTACTATATATAGCAGCCCTCAACAATCTGGAAGCCTTCCCTTTTAGAATTGTATTAGAAACAAGATTCCTGAATCCGGCATCGGCACGGGCGCGCGCTATCACAGCGCGGGCGCGCTGTATTTCTGGAACCCCGGCGCGGCCGCGCGCTATTATAACGTGGGTGCGCCTTCCTTCTGGAAAAAACTCAGATTACTTCTTAAATCTTGCTGCTTCGAGCCGGCTTTCCACGAGCTTTTATTCCAACACCACCTGGCACCAAAACAATGCTAATTCACCTGATTACCTGAATAATGCCTGGATTGCAAATACACTAGAAAATACATTAAAACACTTAACAACTTGAGTACAAATGCATCAATTCAAAACTTATTAGAGCATAAGTAAGTGTCATAAATATCACTTAACATACCCCCAAACATGAATCGATGCTTGTCCTCAAGCATAAACAGACTCAAAGAACAAGAAACAAAAATGCATGAATGCAACTATACGAATACAATGAACCCAATAGAATAACTCAACCAATCAACAAGCAACATATCAACAAATGCAGTTACGCGCATAAAGATCAATCAAATCATACAAATCAACTTACAAACTAGAGATGTGCGTGTGTAAAGATGCTTACAGATATACTATCGCAACTAGATCAATAATCATGACTCACTACTCATCAAGGCAATCGCAAGGTTATAAATAAAATAAAAAGCTAGACTCAAAATAACTTATAATACTTCAATTCTTATATTGGAGTTTTATACGGATTCATGCTTTTATTCACAACAAAACAACACAAGTATGCTTATTTGATCGTGCAATGAGAGAGGTCCACAAAAGACTTATACAATAGCACCCATGTAGCGAGCGTTAGGATAGCGGATCCTAGACTATAAAAGGCTTAGGTCACTAGGCATAAAGTCCCCTAAGAACTTAATAACTCGAGTACTAAAGAGCCCACTCGTGATCAAATATGAGCAGATGAGAGAGTGATTTCTTTCAGATTTCTTTGCAATTTGATATTTTAATCTGTCCTTTTATGATAGATCACTTCATACTTCATCTTGACAATTAGCTTCTTCAATAGAAATATTGGATTTTCATTGATTCTTTAAAGGAATGAATCTCTGGTAGTGGAATTAAGACATATCGCCGCGTCTGTATTGTAAATATGTAGTCTAAAGATTATTTATCTATTTTTCTAGAGCTCCCATATTTTAATTCAATAAAATTAAATTTTCTTATATATGTTTAAAGCAATAGGGAAGAAAATAAATATTTAGACGTGAATCTAATTTTGAATTTATTTATAAAAGTTAATAGGGAAGATAGTAAATATTTAGAAATCAATCCTATATAATAATTTTTTTTAAAAATACCTTTTTCTCAGCTAACTTAAATCGTAATTTCCTATCTAAATTAGACGTTTAAACCTACTCCACAATCGTCTGAAAATTATTTATCTATTTTTCTAGAGTTCATCTATTTTAATTCAATAAAATTAAATTTCCTAATATATTTTTGAATTAACAGGAAAAATAATAAATATTTTGAAGCCAATATTTTTTAGAATACATTTGAACAAATTTTACTTTTTTCTCAACTAACTTAAATTGTAATTGCCTATTTAAATTTGAAGTTCAAACCTATTATATAAAGGAGTATATACATTCGAATTAATAGTAAGATAATAATATTTAGAAGTCAATCTTATTTAGAATTTGTTTATACCTATTTTACCTTTTTCTCAACTAACTTAAATCGTAAATTACTATTTAAATTTGAAGTTCAAACCTATTATATAAAGAAGTATTCTAGATATATTTAAAGTAAACCATCAGGAGCTCTAATATGAATCATATTTATCTATTTTTATTGAACTTCTCTATTATTATATTTTCCTTAATCTTTAAGTACTTATAAAAGACAAGTGCTCTAACAATTATAAATCTTTTCAAATTCTATAACTAATTGATCATAAAAGAAAAATCTAATCAAATTATGTAACTATTTGACTATGTCTATAGTTTTATAGAAAACTATTATTATCATATCAAGTTCCATATATTAACATATTTTATTTTATTGATTATTTTTTATAATATTTTTATAAATATTGTTGTTATTCGCTAAACACGCCCTAATAATTCACGCAAGTATACGGGTTCGCAAGTAGTATAGAATCTTTTCTAGTTCGTTCCCACAGAGACTGTATTGGTTAACTATTTAATTTATGCACCTAAGCAACAATGTATGGTTATTATCCAATGCTAAGACAAATAATAAATTGAGATTGTTTATAACTAAGAATTACGCTAACAATTATAACTACAAGAATAAAATTAACTGAATCGATGGACATGACAAACATGGGATTCTAACTTCATTAAATACTTCATTCAATAGCCTTATTATTCTTAACCTTAGCATGCAATGGTGATGACACTAATCAGATTACACGAAACTGATAAACGATAACTTTTGTTGCACGAGTATCATTCTACCAGACATCCACAAAAGAGATAGAAGCTGAATAGGCACCAATTATATTGAGACCCTATATGTCTATAGAATTTGACAACATAATGGTTTAAGAACAAGTTATCTAACTTGATTACATAGGGCAAGTAAGATGGTTGAAATTACCTACGAATCATGCATGACGATTACATGAACCTATGCTAGCATGGGAAGTTCTAAATCCTTAAATTCACTTTCACTTCATTAAGAATTAACACACTATCTTATAAGTCTGCGATGCTCATAAGATGCATACGCACAACCAATACTAGGATATCATACAATCACCACATTCTAAGGCATCAAACAATTTAACTAAAGAAATCCATAAATAAATCCCCTAGAACCCCACGATAACGATTAGCCCGTAATCGGACTCATCATCAACGTGGGTTCCGATGAAAACATGATATAGCAAATGTAGTCTTTATACGAATAATTAAATAAAATACAAACAAGAGTATAGGTTCAAAAAAACAAGAACAAGCATCCAAATTACAACTCAAAACAAAGATTCGCAAGAATAAATTAGATCATCTTTGCCTTTGTTGAATTGTGCAAAAGGTCTCTTGTTGTCTTCTCCTTGCGCTCTGGTCCGTCTTTTTATTAAAACAACCTAATATTAATATATATAGCAGCCCTCAACAATCTGGAAGCCTTCCCTTTTAGAATTGTTTTAGAAATAGGATTCCTGAATCCGGCATCAGCGCGGCCGCACGCTATAACAGCACGGCCGCGCTGTGTTTCTGGAACCCCGGCGCGGCCGCACGCTATCACAACGTGGGCGCGCCGTCCTTCTGTAAAAAACTCACATTTCTTCTTAAATCTTGCTGCTTCGAGCCGGCTTTCCACGAGCTTTTATTCCAACACCACCTAGCACCAAAACAATGCTAATTCACCTAATTACCTGAATAATGACTGGAATGCAAAAACACTAGAAAACACATGAAAATACTTAACAACTTGAATACAAATGCATCAATTCAAAGCTTATTAGAGCATAAATAAGTGTCATAAATGCCACTTAATATAGCCCCAAAATTGAATCGATGCTTGTCCTCAAGCATAAACAAACTCAAAGAACAAGAAACAAAAATGCATGATTGCAATTATATGAATACAACGAACCCAATAGAATAACTCAACCAATCAACAAGCAACATATCAACAAATGCAGTTACGCGCATGAAGATCAATCAAATCATACAAATCAACTTACAAACTAGAGACGTGTGTGTGTAAAGATGCTTAAAGATATACTATCGCAACTAGATCAATAATCATGACTCACTACTCATCAAGGCAATCACAAGGTTATAAATAAAATAAAAAGATCGACTCAAAATAACTTATAATACTTCAATTCTTATATTCGAGTTTTATACGGATTCATGCTTTTATTCACAATAAAACAACACAAGTATGCTTATTTGATCGTGCAATGAGTGAGGTCCACAAAAGACTTATACAATAGCACCCATGTAGCGAGCGTTATGATAGCGGATCCTAGACTATAAAAGTCTTAGGTCACTAGGCACAAAGTCCCCTAAAAACTTAATAACTCGAGTACTAAAGAGCCCACTCGTGATCAATTATACATAACACTTATTCTTTTTTTTCTTTTTTTCTCTTAATTTCTTCTTTTTTCACAATTTCTGAATGAGTGCGTTTCGCTCATTCTCATTCAACCCTAGACTACTCATAAAAATATAAGCATACGAGAGAGTGATTTCTTTCAGATTTCTATGAAATTTGATATTTTAATCTGTCCTTTTATGATAGATCACTTTATACTTCATCTTGACAATTAGCTTCTTCAATAGAAATATTGGATTTTCATTGATTCTTTAAAGTAATAGATCTCTCGTAGTGGAATTAAGACAGATCGCCGCGTCTGTATTGTAAATATGTAGTCTAAAAATTATTTATCTATTTTTCTAGAGCTCCCATATTTTAATTCAATAAAATTAAATTTTCTTATATACGTTTAAAGTAATAGGGAAGAAAATAAATATTTAGACGTGAATCTAATTTGAATTTATTTATAAAAGTCAATAGAGAAGATAGTAAATATTTAGAAGTCAATCCTATATAATAATTTTTTTAAAAAAATACCTTTTTCTCAGCTAACTTAAATCGTAATTTCCTATTTAAATTAGACGTTTAAACCTACTCCACAATTGTTTGAAAATTATTTATCTATTTTTCTAGAGTTCATCTATTTTAATTCAATAAAATTAAATTTCCTAATATATTTTTGAATTAATAGGAAAGATAATAAATATTATGAAGTCAATCTTATTTAGAATACATTTGAACAAATTTTACCTTTTTCTCAACTAACTTAAATTGTAATTGCCTATTTAAATTTGATGTTTAAACCTATTATATAAAGGAGTATATACATTTGAATTAATAGTAAGATAATAAATATTTAGAAGTCAATCTTATTTAGAATTTGTTTATACCTATTTTACCTTTTTCTCAACTAACTTAAATCATAAATTACTATTTAAATTTGAATTTCAAACCTATTATATAAAGAAGTATTCTAGATACATTTAAAGTAAACCATAAGGAGCTCTAATATGAATCATATTTATCTATTTTTATTGAACTTCTCTATTATTATATTTTCCTTAATCTATAGCTACTTATAAAAGACAAGTGCTCTAACAATTATAAATCTTTTCAAATTCTATAACTAATTAATCATAAAAGAAAAATCTAATCAAATTATGTAACTATTTGACTATGTCTATAGTTTTATAGAAAACTATTATTATCACATCAAGTTCCATACATTAACATATTTTATTTTAGTGATTATTTTTTACAATATTTTTATAAATATTGTTGTTATTCGCTAAACACGCGTTAATAATTCACGCAAGTATACGGGTTCGCAAGTAGTATAGAATCTTTTCTAGTTCGTTCCCACAGAGACTATATTAGTTAACTATTTAATTTATGCACCTAAGCAACAATGTATGGTTATTATCCAATGTTAAGACGAATAACAAATTGAGATTGTTTATAACTTAGAATTACGCTAACAATTATAACTACAAGAATAAAATTAACTGAATTGATATATATTACAAACATGGGATTCTAACTTCATTAAATACTTCATCCAATAGCCTTATTATTTTTAATCTTAGCATGTAATGGTGATGATACTAATCAGATAACACGAAACTGATAAACGCCAACTTTCGTTGCACGAGTACCATTCTACCAGACATCCACAAAAGAGATAGAAGATGAATAGGCACCAAGTAAAATCTACTAAGGTGTTTTGTTAATGAAATCATCAAGTTCATAACATATCCACAATAATCTCCCCTAATTTATGTCTACTGGAATTGTAGCCATAAATTAAGAGAAACTTGATGATAACAAAACACCCTAAAAATACAACTTTAAAAGTATGTACATAAAACCGTAAAGTGCTTCAAATAACAAAATGCACAAAGATTAGCTCACAGTAATTTTCAAGCTGCTCCTTTAGCCTGAGCAGATTAATCTAATTCCTTGAAGGTCCGGATCTCTTTCCCAGCTTTCTATTGTTTTCTTCTATCTGATTTTGGAGCTGTCTGTGAAATTCCAGTTCATCAAATTCTGAGAGATTTAGCTTTTCTTGCATTTTCAAAAGAGTCTTATTGCTAGATATGCTCAATTGGTCTTCTAATCTGAAAATTCTTCTAAATCCTTTGTCATCCATGAACTCCATCAGCGAGTAGGGCCTTAGATGCACTATTCTCCTTGTGTAAGGAATAGTTAGGGTCTTTGTGTGATGCTTCTTTTCTTGCTTCAATCTTTCATTTTCTTCTCTCTTTGCTTCAGCAAATTGAGGATGTCCAGCCACCACACAAATTTCTTTACCATTCCTGAAAACTTTAGCAATTCTCATTTTCAAAGCTGAATCAACTGGATCCTTGTAGAAGGCAATGGATCTTGATAACAGTTTCTTCTCATCAGGCTTTGGTGTTTCATACACTATATCCAAAGGGTTCTTTAGTGATGATTTTGGATAGTTCACCCTTAGCTTCAAAAGTACTTCAGCCTTTGGAGATTTGATGCAGAATGGCTGTCCTCTTTCCAGATAGTTCATGCTCATTTCATTCATAGAGATTTTCCTGACTTGAGAGTGATGAATGGCTGACATTTCTGGCTTCTTTTCTAGCCCAAACTTCTTTTGAATATCCTCATCAATTTTCTCCCAATTGATTGGATTCAACTGCTCCTTTTCAGCTGCTCTTATATTGGCTGCTGCTTCATTTATCAGATCAATGCTATCTTTGGATGGTGGCTTTCAGATAGTAATTGCAGGCATAATTACTTTGTTAACTTGAATGTTGAGCACTTTTTGCCCCCCTCACTCCTAGAATTCTCTATCTCCCTCTTTTTGTTATCATCAAGCTGAGTAGAGGAGGAGGTTTGTGCAGCCACCAGTTTCTGAAGCAAGTCTGTTTGTTGAGCTTGATGTAGATGAATTGCAGTAAGAGATGCTTCCATTGCTGTCATTCTTGTATCCAAGGCATCTATCTTTGTGACAAGATTAGAATTTTTCCTGAGCTATCTCTTAATGTCAAGCATTGTAGCCTCTGGAAGTTTAGAGTCCATCTTATCATAAATTGCCTTTTTTAACTCATCAATATCACCTTTGATAGTGTTAACATCTCGAGCATATTGAAAACCTTGGATTTATTATAGTTGTAGAGAAGCAAGATGTGCTTGAAGGATCTTTTTGGTGTTGGCATTTGTGGTGGTTTGAAGAGCAGAATTTGTCTGATTTATGAGTTGAATCAGGGTTATCTTGAAGTAGTGTTCATCACAGTGCTTTGAAAATGCCCAAGATGGCATGCCTGATCTTGAACTAGAGCCTACTTCTCCCTCTATGTCCAATGGCTCTTCTTCACTATCTTCACCTTCACCTCTAAAGAATTTTTCTGAACCACCAGTCTCATAATCAACATCACCAGTTGTAGAGGGCAAAGCTGTGATGGCATCCTTAGCTCTTAGCATTGACTGTGTGATGTGCACCAAGTTGAGCATCCTTTATGCATTGTCATTGCCATGTTCAGCTAGAAGTTGATATGCTGGAACAGGGTGAGTAAATGTCTCAGCATCAAGGGAGGTAGAATCTATAACAGCTTGAGGTTGCTGAGATAGTCCCTCCCTGTCTGCATCCTAGATATTCATTACTCACTTGCAATGACATACACCCTTATATCGCATGTACCTGCATTTCTCTCATTGTCTCTCTTTTGTTGCATCAAGGTCTCACCTTGGCTCCCCACCCTCACACTCTCACCTTCACCATCTAAGGTTGGACTCCTCACACTCTCTTTTTCCAATCCTGAAGAACTGCATTGCATATTTTCACTCTTTTCCTCTCCTTTTTCCTGGGAGCAACCCAGATTTTCACTCATAACACTCTCTTCTCTCAATCCTAGGAGTGATTGTACTACCACTAAGTCTTCTACACTTGAGATAATTGATGAAATTTGAAGTTGTGCAGAGACACTCGACAGATAAGGGATATTTGTTGGGTTTGCAGTTTGACTATCCGACGGATAATTGTTGTTAAGCTTATCCGTCGAGATACAATCACGACTCGACGGATGAAAAATATCCATTGAGAGAGTAGGAATTAATGAGTTTGGAGTGGAAACTATTGTGGACTCTGTGCAGATTGATGAGAATTTTGGCACAGATGTCTCAACATTTTCTGAAAGAATTGGCAAGTGAGCCAACAAATCATCCAAAAGATGATACTCACTTGCACTAGATTTTGGCTTCCCCAACAGAGTTAAAGAAGGGGAATCAGGAATTGATATGTTGATCATATCCGCATCCAGAGAGTTTGTGGGAGAATTTGATGTTTGAGGTGCTTCTATAACTAAAGATTTTGGCTGTGACTCCACATTTATTGGAGCCATGTCAAACTGACTTTGAAAAGGTGCAGTGATTGTGTCTTTAGCACCAGTTTGCACAATGTGTGAACCCTGTGCATCCCCAAGGGTTTTTGGTTGCTTCTTTCTAGTATAGGTTTGGGGTGAGCTTGTGTCCCTTACCCTTTTGGCCTGTGCTCTTGGCTGAGAGTTTTGTTCAATAGTCACATCCTTTTGGGAGGATGCAACTAGCAATGAGCTTATTTCTTTATTAAGTATTGTAGTATGTTGGGAAACTGCAGTGTGGCTAGGCTGGGAAACACTCACCTCTCCAACCTTATCCTTAGGGTTTCTTTTATGTTCACCCTGTCCCTCACCTACCTTACCCACCTTCACACTCCCCTATTTAGATTTGCTGAATTTTGCAATTGACATCTTTTGAGAGATGCCAGAGGGGGCTTTCTTTGCCTTGGATTTAGAAATTTTGGATTTGGTAGCTTGGGTAGGCAACTGTTGGGTCATTGACACAGTTTCCATAGCTACACTAGAATGCAAAGAAATTTATGAGGTTGGAAAAGTAGAGACATATGAGATTACCTCACTTACCTGAGCTGCTTCCATTACAGGGAAATAGAAGAGTGGCACCTCTTTGTGATGGTTTGCCCTGTTCAAATCTGCAATAATTCTTCTTTCTTGAACCCAACAATCTAGTTTGTCCAACAATCTAGTTTGTTGGTTGGGTTCTCAAGCACAATTTCCTCAGAGAGGTGGTTAGCAAGCATCATGAAAAATCTAGCATAGTAAACATTTTTACCCCTCTTATTTAACTCCCCTAACTTAAACCCCAACTCAAACAAAACAAGATCACTAAAGTTAAAGAACTTATCAGTTACAAGCATGTTAAGCATAGAGATATTGACAGAATCAAAATTACTGATTTTACCAGAGAATACCTTAGTAACTACATCACATAGATAACTCCATTCTTTTCTAAGACCCAACCTCCTAATTTCACTTAATTTAGAAGTACATAGTGCATAGTTCATGGAGTTAAGCATGTTAATAATGTTAGTGTCTGTGTGTGGTGAAGTTACAGTATTATCAGGAATCTTGAAACATGCTTTAACAATGTCACTATTAATACAGAATTCCTTACCTTTAATAGTGAGTGTGATGGTCTTATCAGTTGAGTTGTACATAGCAGTTGACCACATTTCTTCAACAACCTCACAGAACATGGTGGGTGATTCCAGCATGGCATAGTTGAGTTTACAGTTCTAAATCCCCTTGTTCACAAGTGCAGTGAAGTTATTTTTCTCATAGATAAATCCAGTTTGTGACATGATCTTGACGACTGGTGCCATTGTTAGAGAGTGGAAATTGCAAAGATAGAGATGATAATTGCTTTTGAGAAAGAGAGAATTTAGAGCAGATGATTTGAGAATGATAAAAGAAAAGTAATGAAAATGAATTAAGCTTTTATACTATCTCAAAAATAACTGTCAAAAATAATAAAGTAAAATAAAGTGACCAATAAGAATTGCCCAAAATAGCCATTTAAAAATAAACTGTAAAAATTCCATCAATTATCCGTCGTGTTATGCTTACAAACTGTAAGTATACTCAATGGATAATGTTCAGAGAATCAACGGCTAAGAATAAGACAATTCGACGGATGAGGATAAATCAGTTATCCGTCGAGTCATAAAGTATTCCAGAAAAATAATTGATTTTATTAACAAAATGTATACCGACGGATGATCAAACTCGATGGATAATGATCATCCGTCGAGATGTAAATTTTGACTTAGTCAAAATTTCATCCAAGACTGAAAAACCAATTAAAATTATGGCTGCGTTATAACTTGCAAATTATCTAAAAAGATTTTAAGAATAATTTAGCATACCTAACTCACTTACCAACCTTGAAAAGGTGGATTCATCCAATGGCTTGGTAAATATATCTGCAAGCTGCTTTTCACTTGGAACAAAATGTAGTTCCACAGTACCATTCATTACATGTTCCCTTATGAAGTGATACTTGATGTCTATGTGCTTTGTCCTTGAATGTTGTACTGGATTTTCAGTGATGGAAATTACACTTGTGCTATCACAGAAAATGGGAATCCTTTCAACTTGCAAACCATAGTCTAGCAATTGGTTTTTCATCCACAAAATCTGTGCACAGCAACTGCCAGCAGCAATATACTCAGCTTCAGCTGTAGAAGTGGAAACTGAATTTTACTTTTTACTGAACCAGGACACAAGCTTGTTTCCTAGAAATTGACAGGTTCCTGTGGTACTTTTTCTATCAATTCTACAACATGCATAATCTGCATCTGAATAACCAATTAGATCAAAACCAGAATCTTTAGGGTACCAAATGCCAAGTTTTGGTGTTCCATTGAGATATCTGAAAATTCTCTTAAAAGCTACTAAGTGATATTCTCTAGGATCAGCCTGAAATCTAGCACACAGACATGTAGCAATCATTATATATGTCCTACTAGCTGTTAATTACAGAAGTGAGTCAACCATGCCCCTATAACTTGAAATATCCACAGACATTTTAGTAGTGTTTAATTCAAGCTTAGTTGCAGTGGCCATGGGAGTTTTTGCAGATGTGCAATCCATTAGATCAAACTTTTTCAAAAGATCATAAATGTATTTAGTTTGACTAATGAATATTCTATCACTAACTTGCTTAACTTGCAAACCAAAGAAGTAAGTTAGTTCTCCCATCATACTCATTTCATACTTACTTTGCATCAATTTGGCATACTTTTTGCAAAGTTTTTCATCTGTAGAGCCAAAAATAATGTCATCTACATAAATGTGAACAAGTATACTAGAGCCATTAACATTTCTAAAGAAAAGAGTTTTGTCTACAGTACCTCTAGTGAAGTGATTCTCTAAAAGAAACTTTGACAAAGTGTCATACCAGGCTCTAGGAGCTTGCTTCAGTCCATAAAGTGCTTTCAAAAGATAGTAAACATATTTTGGAAAATTTGGATCTTCAAAACCAGGAGGCTGACTGACATAAACTTCCTCCTCCAAATCTCCATTCAGAAAGGCACTTTTGACATCCATCTGATAGACTTTGAAATTGGCATGGGATGCATAGGCTAAGAAGATTCTGATGGCTTCAAGTCTTGCAACATGAGCAAATATTTCATCAAAATCTATTTTTTCTTGTTGATAATAACCGTTAACAACCAATATAGCTTTGTTTCTGACTACTATGCCATTTTCATCCATCTTGTTTCTTAATAGCCATTTGGTGTCTATTGGATTCTTTCCTTTAGGCTTGGGCACCAGCTTCCTTGCCTTATTCCTCTCAAATTGGTTTAGCTCCTCCTGCATAGCTAAAATCCAATCAGGATCCAATAAAGCTTCTTCTACCTTCTTTGGTTCTTCCTTAGAAAGAAAGTTGTTGTATAGACATTCTTCTTGAGTTGCTCTCCTTGTTTGAACTCTAGAAGATACATCACCAATGATGAGCTCAAAGGGGTGATCTTTTGTCAATTTCCTTTATTGAGGTAGATTAGCTCTAGATGAAGAGACCTCATTGTCGTCTTGATGTGTGATTGAGTTTTGATTATTAGAAACTCCCCCTGAGTTAATGGATCTTTGATTTGAGAAAGGGGAACTTTCTGTAAGTGATCTATTCTGACTTCGAGCTTCTTTTGATGATCCGACGGATGGTGAATTTTGAGTACCGATGGATGAAGCTGGTTGTCTCCCGACGGATAAAGCAGATTGTCTCCCGACGGATGAAGCATTATGCAACTCAACAGATGTTGAATTTTGTGCTTCATTGGTAGTGGATTTTTCTGTATTATCCTTTGATATTGTTTCTTGATCACTTTCATCATCACTGTCATCATTAACCATCTCCATATTGTCAAATTTGAGGCTCTCATGGTAATCCCCATCTTGCAGTCCTTCAATCTTTTTATCATCAAACACAACATGTATTGATTCCACAACAATGTTGGTTCTCAGATTGTAGACTCTATATGCTTTACCAACAGCATATCCAACAAAAATTCTTTCGTCTGTTTTAGCATCAAACTTCCCATTCTGATCAGTTTGATTTCTCAAGATATAACATTTGCAGCCAAAGACATGAAGAAAATTTAGAGTTGGCTTCTTGTTCTTGAATAATTAATAGGGAGTCATGCATTTTGCTTGATTAACCAGAGAAATATTCTGAGTGTAGCATGCAATATTTACAGCTTCAGCCCAAAAATATGTTGGTAACTTAGACTCTTCAAGCATTGTCCTTGCAGCTTCAATAAGTGATATGTTCTTCCTTTCTACTACTCCATTTTATTGTAGAGTTCTTGCTACTGAAAACTCATGCAAAATCCCATTTTCTTCACAAAATGCTCTCATGACAGAATTCTTGAACTCAGTTCCATTGTCACTCCTGATTCTTCTAACTTTGAAATCAGGATGATTATTGACTTTCCTTGTGTGATTGATGATGATTTCACTAGCCTCATCTTTAGACTTTAGGAAATATGTCCAAGAGAACTTTGAGAAATCATCTACAATTACTAGGCAAAATCTTTTCCTTGAGATGGACAACACATTGACTGGTCCAAATAAATCCATGTGTAGCAGTTGCAAAGGTTCTTCAATTGCTGAATCAAGCTTCTTTCTGAATGATGCTTTAATTTGCTTTCCCTTCTGGAAAGCATCACACAGTCCATCCATAGAAAACTCCACTTGAGGAATGCCTCTAACCAGTTTTTTCTTTACAAGTTCATTCATGGTCTTGAAGTTTAGATGGGATAGGTTCTTGTGCCATAACCAACTTTCATCCTGACTTGCTTTGTTGAGAAGACAAGTAACAGATTCTGCATTTGATGAGTTGAAGTTAGCTAAGTACATATTTCCTTTTCTCACTCCAGTGAGAACCACTTTGTTGCTCCTTTTGTTTGTCACAACACATGCTTCAGAGTTGAAGGTTACTGAATTGCCTTTATCTCAAAGCTGGCTGATACTCAACAAATTGTGCTTAAGACCATCCACTAAGGCAACCTCCTCAATGATGACATTGTCTTTAGAAATCAAGCCATATCCCACAGTATAACCCTTGTTGTCATCTCCAAAGGTAATACATGGGCCAGCTCTCTCCTTGAACTCTGTGAGCAGGGTAGAATCACCTGTCATGTGTCTTGAACAGCCACTATCCAAGTACCATAGATTCTTTCTGTTTCCCTGCACACATCAAAATCAAATCAAGTTGATTTTGGTACCCAAGTTTCCTTGGGTCCTGCCTTGTTAGATTTCTTTTTCTGTTTCTTATGTTTGATCTCATTTGACTTGGGGATATCATATTCATCCTTAGTCATTTGAATTGGACCTTTGAAACCATTCATTTCAGCAGAATTATCATGCATATTTTGATTAACAGGGAATGGCATGCTATTAGTAAACATGACATTCCAGTAAGGCATGCTAAATGGCATTTGTGGCCTACTAAATGCAGCATAATAAGGATTAGGTGTAAATGGCATATTAGCAAACTGTCCATTCATATTCTGTGTAGACATAGCATTCATATGCATAGAAGACATGGCATTTGTGTTGGGAAAATGAGGTGGCACATATATGGAAGTAGGCATGGCAGTTTTGCAATTAACAGACAAATGATTTACACTACCACACTTGACACAGATTTTTCTAGGAGCATATTTATCAGGTATGTAGTTGTTATGCTTGTTAATTCCTACTTTTCCATTTCTATTATTTTTCATTTTAGCCTCTGTTTTAACCTCAATCTTTTCCAGTCTGTCACTCAATTGCTTGACAGTCATATGACCAACATTAGCCTTTTTCTCCTTCTTCACTTGACTGGATTCTCCTGGAACAAAATTCTTGGAAACTGATCCATATTTCTCATTTAACTTGACAAGTTTGGCTTTACTCACAGGTTTGCTCACAGTCGACGGATGAGGATTTATATCAATCGACGGATAACCCTTTTTGTTATCCGACGGATGACTCTCATCATCCGTCGAGTCTACATATGTTAGCAATCCTTCAACCAAATTGGATTCCAGCTTCTCCTTATTCTTTTTCCAGGCTGCATCACAAAAGGACTCAATACCTTGAACTTTGGTGATTTGAGAATGAACATCTCTAGATATTTTCCATGCCTTAATCACCTTCTGTTCTCGTTCAAGCTGCTTCTTCAAGATCTCTTCTTTCTTCAAGGACTCAGTTAATTCATCCTTAGCAATTTTACACTCAATTCTCAATTTTTCAAATTCAATGAACTGAAACTCTAGCACATTATTTCTCTCACTTAAAAACAAATTGTTTTCTTTGATTTTAGCATTTTCCTTAGTAAGAGACTTAAGTGTAACACGCAAATGATATAATTCTGTACACATGTCATTTATTGCATCATTACACTCAGTTTTAGATAAATATGCAAGGTTAGTGGTGATTACCTGATTACTTGAAGAACTTGTCTCTGTTTCATCAGACTTGGCCATTAGGGCTAGATTGACATAGCTGACATCTTCATCCTCATCCAGACCATCTGCTGCCCAGTCATTTTCTTGTGTAATGAAAGCCCTTTCCTTTTTTTTGAGCAACTCAAAGTATTTCTGTTTATAATCCACAAGCTCAAACTTCTTTTTACTGGAATCTGACTTTCTACACTCACTGACAAAGTGCCCTGCTAAGCCATATTTGAAACATTTGAATTTTGATTTATCCACCAAGTTTCTATTTGGCTTAGCTGCTCCAAAGTTCTTCTTGAACTTGAGCTTGGAAAATCTTCTGGAAAGAAATGCTATATGTTCATTAATATCTTCCGTGTCATCTTCGCTCAAAGAATCTTCATTTTCTGCTACCAGCCCCTTGCCCTTGTTTTCACAGACCTTTGAAGTTGATTCAACAGCTTCCATCTTCATTTCATTCTCTTTCTCTAACTCAGCAACTAGTGCAATGGATCCTCCTTTCTTCTTTCTTCTTTCCTCTCTCCATACTCTCATCTTGCTCTATTTCAACCTCTTAAGTTTTCAGGATGCCATACAGTCTCTCCAAAGTAAACTCCTTATAATCTTGAGAGGTTCTCAATGAGATTGACATACGTTTCCATTCCTTTTGAAGAGATCTAAGGAACTTAAGATTGGAGTCTTTTGTATGATAGACCTTTCCATGCAACTTCAGAGCATTTAGTAGTTTTTGAGATCTACTAAAAATGTCAGTGAGAGACTCACTATCTTCACTATGAAAGTGCTCGTATTGCTGAATTAGCAGCTGCATCTTATTTTCCCTGACTTGTTCAGTGCCATCACAAATAATCTGTATTTTATCCCAAACTTCCTTGGTAGTTATGCAATTGATGATGTTGTCAAACATATCACCATCAACTCCATTGAACAAAATATTCATGGCCTTTTTATCCTTCCTGACTTGTTCAATATCAGGATCAGACCATTCATGCCTTGGCTTGGGGATAGATGGCTCGTTTCCAGTTGCAGCTCTCATTGGTACATAAGGACCTCTCTCTATACAATCTACATAGCCCTCATCTTGAGAAAGTAAATGAAGATGCATCTTTACCTTCCAGTGATGGTAATTGTCTTTGTCCAGAAAAGGAATCTTGACTCCAACATCCTTCTTGTTCATCTTGTTGTTTTGTTGTGATCTTTAAACTCTTTGTTCTTCAAGAGCTTGCTCTGATACCAATTTTTAGTCCCTAACAATGCAACAAGAATTATAGAAAGGGGGGGGTTAAATGGAATTCTTGAAACTTTTTCTTGATTTAAAAATGTTCTAACTTAATAATATATAAGTGTTTAATTTGCAAAGTGCGGAATAAGAAGTTAGTAAAATCAAAACACAAGTAATTAAAAACACAAGTCTTTAAAAACTTTCTGGTGGATTTGAATGTATCCACCAGATATATATATTATATCAAGAGAACTCTGTGTAGCAAGATTAGCTCACAGCTGCTTACAAATATGAACAACTAAGATTACAGAGAAATGCAAAGGATGCAGCTTACAATTGTTTCTCTGAGATGATGTTCTTAGTCTAGTACTTGTAGTTCTATTTGCTACTTATTGGTTTATATATCACCAAGATTACAAAGTAATAAGACAAGATAATAAAACAAAACCTATCAAGTCTAATACTATGTTGCTTCATTACTCTATTCCAGCATCTTTGAATATCTTCATAATAGCATGGAAATGGCAATGCTTCTTTGTTCTCTAAAACCCAGTTGAATAGGCTTCCACATTCCTTTTGCATACACTCGATGCATGTGAATGTGTTGTCACTGTCAACAGATGTTTGAATTGATTATCCGTCGGGTACATGATCATACGTCGGGTTGCCTTGTTGATCATCCGTCAGTGGCATTGTTTTTTATCCGTCGGGTAGCTATCCGACACTTGACTTCATTTCATTTATGCAGAATTACAAGACATCATATATGTACAATTAATCAACCTATTCTGCATATCTAATTAAAGTCAACATGACTTGAGTACTACTACAGAATCTAAACAAGGTGTATGCAGAAATGTGCTAAAGACTCATTATTACAAAAGCCACTCACTCGATGGATAATAAATCATCATCCGTCGGGACTATATTGAGTCATCCGTCGGGACTATATTCTTTATCCGTCGAGTGCTACATTTTTCACTAAGTAAAATCTACTAAGGTGTTTTGTTAATGAAATCATCAAGTTCACAACATATCCACAATACAAGTTATCTATCTTGATTACATAGGGCAAGTAAATGGTTAAAATTACCTACGAATCATGCATGACAATTACATGGACCTTTCCTAGCATGGCAAGTTCTAAATCCTTAAGTTCACTTTCACTTCATTAAGAATTAACACACTATCTTATAAGTTCCCGATGTTTATAAGTCGAATACGCACAACCAATACTAGAATATCTTACAATCACCACATACTAAGGCATCAAACAATTTAACTAAAGAAATCCATAAATAAATCCGCGAGAACCCCACGATAACGATTAGCCCATAATCGGACTCATCATCAATGCGGGTTCCGATGAAAACATGATATAGCACATGTAGTCTTTATACGAATAATTAAACCAAATACAAACAAGAGTATAGCTTAAGCAAAACAAGAACAAGCATCCAAATTACAACTCAAAACAAAGATTCACAGGAATAAATTAGATCGTCTTCGCCTTTGTTGAATTGTGTTAAAGGTCTCTTGTCGTCTTCTCATTCCGCTCTGATCCGTCTTTTTATTAAAATGACCTAATATGAATATATATAGCAGCCCTCAAAAATCTGGAAGCCTTCCCTTTTAGAATTGTATTAGAAAAAGGATTCCTGAATTCGGTATCGACACGGCCGCGCGCTATCATAGTGCGGGCGCGCTGTATTTCTAGAACACCGGCGCGGCCGCGTGCTATCACAGTGCGGGCGCTCCGTCCTTCTGGGAAAAATTCAGATTTCTTTTTAAATCTTGCTGCTTCGAGCCGGCTTTCCACGAGCTTTTATTCCAACACCATCTGGACACCAAATTAGCACCAAAACAATGCTAATTCACCTGAATACCTGAATAATGCCTGAAATGCAAAAATACTAGAAAACACATTAAAACACTTAACAACTTGAGTACAAATGCATCAATTCAAAGCTTATTAGTGCATAAATAAGTGTCATAAATGCCACTCAACATACCCCCAAACTTGAACCGATGCTTGTCCTCAAGCATAAATAGACTCAAAGAACAATAACAAAAATGCATGAATCCAACTATATGAATGCAACGACCCCAATAGAATAACTCAACCAATTAACAAGCAACATATCAACAAATGGAGTTACTCGCATGAAGATCAATCAAATCATACAAATTAACTTACAAACTAGAGACGTGTGTGTATAAAGATGCTTACAGATATACTATCGCAACTAGATCAATAATCATGACTCACTACTCATCAAGGCAATCGCAAGGTTATAAATAAAATAAAAAGCTAGACTCAAAATAACTTATAACACTTCAATTCTTATATTGGAGTTTTATACGGATTCATGCTTTTATTTATAACAAAACAACACAAGTATGCTTATTTGATCGTGCAATGAGTGAGGTCCACAAAAGACTTATACAATAGCACCCATGTAACGAGCGTTAGGTTAGCGGATCCCGGACTATAAAATCTTTAGGTCACTAGGTACAAAGTCCCCTAAGAACTTAATAACTCGAGTACTAAATAGCCCACTCGTGATCAATTAACATGACACTTATTCTTTTTTTTCTTTTTTTCTCTTAAATTCTTCTTTTTTTCACAATTTCCGAATGAGTGTTTCGCTCCATCTCATTCAACCCTAGACTACTCATAAAAATATGAGCCGACTACTAGCCAATTGACACCTAGCCAAAAAACTAGCAATTAAATTGAATTTCTTCAATTTTTAAATATTCATGTCTTTTATTATTAAGAGAATACCCTAAATTCTAAATATAAACAAAAGATTAAACCTCGACAAATTAACAAACCATTATCATGATCTAGCACTCTAGCAACCTATAAGATTTAGTGAAATACAAGTGTCTCTAGCATGCAAAACAATCCAATAAGACTCAACATCACTAAATACAACATCACCACACTAGCATCAATATCGCAAGTCAATCGAAAAATTATCTAAGGGATCATGTTATAATGCAAATGCATGAAACTGCATGAACAAATTATCATAAAACTACCAAAATAAAAAAAACTACATGGCAAAATATGCAAACTATATGAACTAAACTATCATGAACATGCAACTATATGAGACTCACACAAACATATTCCTTCAACTATTACCCCAAACTTAAAATATTCACTGTCCTCGGTGAAGGTAATAGTAAGGAATCAGGCATACCTACTCTGAATCAGAATCCTCACCCTCAAGGGGTGAAATGTCATAAGGGGGATACATATAGTCCTCACCAAATACTGGCCACTGAATGTCAACTCCGGTGTCTCTAAATGCAGCCCCAATTGCCTGGGTGAGATCGTGTGCAAAATGACTATGGATGTCGTGCATCGCATCCATCCTCCTCCCAAGATGCCTATACTGCATCGAACTCAAACCAGCTACCATATTTGCCCATGCTGCCTCCTGTTGCTGCTGTAATGGTCCTCCTTCATCTCCTAACTGAGATCTCCAAGCAGTCCTGCTCGCCTGACCAGCAGCTGGCCTCCCACCAGGTAGGTGGTCAAAAGAATATCCAAGCCCCTTCAGATAGGGCTTGCCTCCATTCCATTCCTGCATCATAGCCAAAGTAGTGATATCGATCGGAGCACTCAGAATCTGCAACTGCTCATGTGCGGGCCAATGCACACCAACTACCACGCGCAGCTTTGTCACCACAGACGCATACGAAATAGACCCCGTAGTGCTCCCCCTCAAGAACTTCAGAATCCCCTGAAAGATAACCATCCCCAAATCTATATAATCACCCTGCAGAATGCCCCATAACAGCTGTGCACGCTCCACAGTAACCACATGCACATGCGAAGATGGCATGATATTAGCACATATAAAAGTTTTCCATGTATGGGCAAACATGTTCATGCCGGATGCCGGGAACGTAGAATACTCAGCTACTGTGCCCCTCTTGATCTTCCAGTGAGTGTCGGGCTGGCATAGAGTAGCAACAAGGAGATCCAGATCAAAGTCCTCTAGAGTCTTATCGTTCCAGGTATCCTGCCCGGGCTTTCTTGCGGGCTGCTCAATCACGGTCCTGATAGCCTCTGCACTATACTCTACTGTCCTCCCCCGCACCACAGTGAAGCCATTCTTCTCGGCCTTGGGGTTCGCATAGAACTCACGAACCACACTCATAGGCAAAGCAGCGGGAGCCTAACAAAAAGGAACTCAGCCCATCTCAAGAATCATCTCCAACAGCTGAACATCCTACCCTGATGGCAGAAAACCTTGTTCCTTGATGATTGGCTTCGAAAGAAGCCTCATGTACTCCTTATCAGCTTCAGGAGTAGAAAACCTGGGCCTCACACCACTCGCAGTTGAAGAATCAGTGGTGCTGCTTCCAACTTGTGTTCTTTGTCTCTTAGGTGCCATGGAAATTGATTAGAGAGAATAAAAGTTGTGTTTGAGGGGTGTATGTATATATAGGTGGTGAAAAGAGAATTAGATATGGAATAGAAGTGGGATTTGATTATGGGAATAATGGGAGTAATGGGTTTAATTAGGAGAGGGAATTATGGAATGTGGGGGAGTAAAATCCGGTTGGGAATTGATTTTGGGACAAAATTCCCGTTTTCCCCCTTTAAACTGCCTTTTATTTTTTTCTAGAGTCAGGACACGGCGCGACCGCGCACTGGGACGGCGCCGCCGTACCCTACTTCTGCCAAACCGGCGTGGCCGCGCGTTGTAACAGCGCAGACGCGCTGTGTTTCTGTGTAAATGGCGCGACACTAGGCTTCTGTAGTCAGACATGAATTTTTTCCATTTTTTAATTTTTTTGTGATTTTCTCTTTTCTTCTTGCTTCCTCTACTTACTAATGTACAACAAAATTGGGTTGCCTCCAAAGAAGCGATTCTTTTACGTCGCTAACTTGACGTAGAATCTTGTGATCGAGTGGACAATAAAATGGCACTAACCACCTCGCGGGTTGCCGTGTCACCATAATAATGCTTCAACCGTTGACCATTTACCTTGAATTCTTGGCCCGGATCATTCTCCAAAATTTCCACCGCTCCATGTGGAAACACAGTTTTGATTATGAATGGCCCTTACCATCTTAACTTCAACTTTCCAGGAAAAAGACGGAGACGAGAGTTGAATAAAAGAACTTTTTCCCTGGCACAAATTTCTTGAGTACTAGACCCCAATCGTGCCACTTCTTGACTTTTTCCTTACACATCTTGTTGTTCTCATAAGCTTGAAGTTGAAACTCGTCAAGTTCATTCAACTGAAGCATCCTCTTCTTTCCAGTTGCATCCAAGTCCAGATTCAATTTCTTCAAAGCCCAATATGCTTTATGCTCGAGCTTCACAGGAAAATGACACCCCTTACCATACACCAACTGAAAGGGAGACATTCCCAATGGAGTCTTATATGGTGTTCAATACGCCCAAACAGCTTCATAAAGCTTCAAAGACCAATCCTTCCTTAATGGACATACCACTTTCTCCAAAATACGCTTGATCTCTCTATTAGATACCTCATCTTGACCATTTGTCTGAGGATGATAAGCCTTAGCAATGCGATGATTCATAATATACCTTTTCATCATGGCAGTGAACTTGCGATTGTAAAATGCGACCCCTCATCACTGATTATGACTCTTGGAGTTCCAAACCTTGTGAATATTTGCTTGTGAAGAAAATTAAGCACCACTTTTGCATCGTGCGTTGACAACGCCTTAACTTCAACCCATTTCGACACATAATCAACCGCCAACAAAATATACTGTTTGTTACAAGACGAGACAAATGGCCCCATGAAGTCAATTTCCCAAACATCGAAGACCTCAACCTCGAGAAGCACATTAAGAGGCATCTCATCCTTCTTAGACATATTACCCACACATTGACATCGATCACATTTCAAAACGAATTGATGAGCATCTTTAAACAATGTTGGCCAAAAGAAACTTGCTTGATGAACACGAGCTGCTGTGTTTTCTCCACTATAATGTCCTCCATAAGTCGTTGAGTGGCAATCTCGTAAGATTCCCCCCGTTTCGCTGTAAGGAATACATCTCCTGATGATTTGGTCAGCTCCTTGGTAAAAAGAAATGGCCCATCCCATATATACCACTTCACCTCATGTAGAAACTTCTTCCTTTGAGCATAAGATAAGTCAGGAGGCATGATATTACTCACAAGGTAGTTCACAATATCTGCAAACCATGGCTCTTCTTCTTGCACTCCAAATAGCTGCTCATCGGGAAAAGACTCATTTATCAATGTCTTATCCAATGAAGTAGCATTAGGATTATCTAAACACGAGAGATGATCAGCAACTTGATTTTCGGTTCATTTTCTGTCCTTGATCTCTAGTTCAAATTCTTGGAGCAAAAGAATCCATCAAATCAATCTAGGCTTCGAGTCCTTCTTTGAGACAAGATATCAAATGTCGGCGTGATCAGTGAAAATTGTCACCTTAGTCCCAAGTAGATAAGATCAAAATTTCTCAAAACCATAGACAATAGCCAAAAGTTCTTTCTCTGTAGTAGTGTAATTCAGTTGAGCACCATTTAGAGTCTTACTAGCGTAGTAGACCACATGAAATATGTTGTTCTTTCTCTGCCCAAGAACTGCTCCAACTGCATAGTCACTTGTGTCACACATCATCTCAAAGGGATCATTCCAATCAGGTGCAGTTATGACAGGTGCCGTGATTAAAGTCTTCTTCAATGTCTCAAAAGCTGCAAGGCACTCATCATCAAATTTAAAAGGAACATCTTTCTCTAACAGACTGCACAAAGGCTTTGAAATTTTTGAGAAATCTTTGATAAAATGCATGTAGAAACCCGCATGACCAAGAAAACTGTGAATTCCCTTAACAGAAATTGGTGGAGGAAGATTCTCAATGACCCCCACCTTGGCCTTGTCCACCTCTAGGCCTTTATTAGAAACCTTGTGCCCGAGAATAATGCCCTGACGTACCATAAAATGGCATTTTTCCCAATTGAGAACCAGATTGGTCTCAACACACCTCTTAAGAATGTGTCCCAGATTCTGCAATTATTCATCAAAAGAATCGCCAAAGAATGAGAAGTCGTTCATGAACGCCTCCATATTCTGGCCAATCATGTCAGAAAAGATGGCCATCATACATCTCTGAAATGTGGCTGGTACACCACACAGACCAAAAGAAACTCGTCTAAAGGCAAAAGTACCAAATGGACAAGTGAAGGTAGTCTTCTCCTAATTTTCTGGAGCGATACAAATCTGATTGTAACCCAAAAATCCATACAGAAGACAGTAATACTCATGACCGGCCAACTTGTCAAGCATTTGATCAATGAAGGGAAATGGAAAGTGGTCCTTCCTAGTGGCCTTGTTCAGCTTCTGATAGTTCATGCAGACCCTCCACCCCGTGACTGTTCTGGTAGGGATAAGCTCATTCTTTTCATTTGCTACCACAGTAATTCCACCTTTATTTGGTACACATTGAACCGAGCTTACCCATGAACTGTCAGAGATAGGATAGATGATCCCTGTATCTAGCCACTTCAGAATTTCCTTCTTCACTACTTCTTTCATGATTGGATTAAGTCTTCTTTGTTGCTCGACCGTAGGCTTGCTACCTTCCTCAGCAGAATTTTATGCATACAGTAAGAAGGGCTTATCCCCTTGATATCTGCTATAGTCCATCCAATTGCCGATTTGAACTCTCTCAGAATCCTCAAAAGCATTTTCTCATCACTACCTGAAAGGTCAGATGCAATAATAACAGGCAGAGTAGATGCATCACCTAAAAACGCATACCTCAAATACTCAGGTAAAGGCTTAAGCTCAAGAGAGGGGGCTTCCTCAATAGAAGGCTTCAGAAGTTTAGGAGCTTTGTTTAATTCCTCCATTCCAAGAGATTCAAAAGGCATATCAATTTTCCTTTTCCAGGGAGAAGCATTCAAATATTGTAATTGTTCTTCACCTTCGTCATCTTCATTATCTGGATTCCCCAATAAGGCTTTTTCTAAGGCATCAGACCTTAGCAATTGATCAAGTTCCGATGTGACCGAATTGACCAACTCCACTTTTAAGCACTCCTCATTATCAGTAAGAAATTTCATGGCAGTGAACACATTAAATGTAACATCTTGATCCAGCACTCGCATTGTAAGCTCACCTTTCTGCACATCTATCAAGGTTCAGATAGTTGCCAAGAAAGGTCTTCCCAAGATTATGGGAATCTTCTTATCCTCCTCAAAATCAAGAATTACAAAATCAGCAAGAAATATGAGTTTATCAACCTTGGCCAAGACATCCTCCACAATACCTCGTGGATATGTATAGAATGGTTGGCCAACTGTAAAGTCATATACGTCGGTTTAGGATCAGGTAGATTTAACTGCTTGAAAATTGACAAAGGCATCAGATTGATGCTAGCTCCCAAATCACATAAGCATCTGTCAAAAGATATTTTTCCAATAGTACATGGAATAGTGAAGCTTCCTGGATCTTTAAGCTTTGGAGGCAACTTTTGCTGCAGCACAGCACTACATTCCTCCGTGAGAGCAACAGTCCCTAAATCATTTAGCTTCACCTTCCGAGAGAGAATATATTTCATAAACTTTGCATAACTAAGCATCTTCTTGAGAGCCTCAGCGAAAGGTATGTCGATATGAAGTTTCTTGAACACCTTCAGAAACTTCTCAGATTACTTGTCCAGCTTTTTCTTCTGCAGCCGCTTAGGAAAAGGAGGTGGAGGATAGATCTTTTTCTCTCCAGTATTACCCTCAGGCGGAGTATGCTCAACAGTAGTCTTCCTTGGTTCCACTTCTTTATCCTGCTGCTTTGCTTCTTTCTCAGCCTCAGCTTCTTAAGTTAACTCTTGAGTTTGTTCGGGATTCGCAACCTTCCCAGACCTCAAAGTGATTGCCTTTACCTGCTCCTTAGTTTCCCTCTTTCCTGACACTTTAGTGTAACACCCCCAAATCCGGGGTCGGGGATCCGGGTTGTCACGAGTTCCATTTCCCTTAATAACACCCAATCTCAATAAATAATCAACTACTCTGTACTGTGACCCCACAATAAACACACACACCACAAGTTATAGTCTCAGAGATGAATATCCAAAAATAATTACAAGTCATTTTATTTCACAATTATCTGCCAATACACCTTAAAAGGGTTTCTGAATAATTTACATTTCTTTTCCATTATTACAATTCATAAATATACATAAATCTGGTACATCAAAAGTTGAAGCCTAGCCTATTGGTAGTTCCTACCTCAGCTACAGCGACATCAATGCCTATAGGAAACTGCGGAACATTTCCTATCCGCTCGCGAATTGGGAGCTTGGTCCTGTTCATCTTTTCTATCTGTTGTTGTGTGATGAAAGAAGAAAGCAAGGGTGAGCAGCAAGCCCACCAAAATAATATGTATAATGATTTACAATATATGAGCCTTCTCATAGTACTCATGAAAGTCTTGGTCAAAAGAAATGAACCAAGTTTGATATCTTAATGCGATGTAGTCGCAAAATATTTAGTATATATACATATATACTTTTCAAAATCTTGGAAGTCCTCTTCCATGCATAATATACACAGAGTTCCAGTTTATAACTGTATAAAACTATCGTTGCAAGGTGATCTCATATATTTAACCTTGTCTCAACGTTTTTCTGAAAATCTTTGACATGCATAAGATAATTATTTACTAGATATAAGTTTAAAAGATGAAGTTACAAGATACTCCAATATACTTATATCTTTTCCAAATACTACTTGAACTACCACCGTTCAAGTTATAATTAGTTTCAAAAGTTCATCACATAGATGAGACTACAAGATAATACTTGAATAGATTCAATCTTTGAAATATTATTGAATGAAATGAAGTTACGAGATACTTCATTAAGTCCCGATATATATATACACCTATATATATCTCTCATACATTTCATGAAAACCTCTGTCATGTAAAGTATGAACAGAGTTGCAATATCCAATGAATTTGGAAAGAAAAGAAATTTTGGCATAAACCTGATATCTTGCTGATCAGGCAAAGATACCAATAAGTAATATTTTCTACTAGTAGATGGATGAATCCCCCACCGGTCGTCACCCTGGCCACATAAGGACCTTGTGCTGGACCGCCACCCGGCCTCTTACGCGTTGATGGACTGCCACCCAGCCACTTACACTTTGATAGACCGTACCCCGGCCTGTCGCTTATGCCGACTCAATTAGATGGGCTTACTTCCCGAACGGTGGGTAAGTAATCAATTCATTTATTTTCTCAAAACAGCAACCACGTTGCGAATGTAAAATGCACCACATAGCTGGATCCCCCAGGTTTTGAGCGAGTATTTAAATCCCCTTTGAAAGGAAGATCTTAAATATAAAAATGAGTTTTGGGGTCCACTCTAACTTTAAAAATCATTTTGAAGACTCGAAAACATTTTTAAGAATGTTTGGAGTACTGCTGATTTATTAAAATAAATCAGTCCCGATATATTAGAAAATATCTGAATATTATTATTTAAATAATATTCTCATAAAGATAATCCTTAAAAAAATAATCGAATTAGAAGTTTTAAAACTTATACTTGAAATGGATATTAAATAACCAAAGATATACTTATATGAAAGTACTATCTTTATTTGAATAATCGAAAATAAGTTTGATTATCGAAACATTATTCTTTAATAAAATAAAGAATATTATTAAATAATAAGCGGAGTCATAATATCTCGAATGAATATTATAAATAATATTCATTAAATAAAATAAAGTGAGTCATACATCCTCAAATGAATATTCAATTAATAATCATTAAATATAATAAACAGAGTCATAAGTCCTCGAATGAATATTCAAATAATATTCATTAATTAATATAAAGTTATCGAATAAACCTTATTCGATCAATAGTTTTGAAAACTATATCCATATATATAAATATATATATATATATATATATACTCGGGAACATCGACTCCCGGTTTAGAAATATGTACACCTTTTGATCCCCTATACTAAGGGTAAACTCAAATACCGCTTATCTCTAGCATAGGTATTATGCAACTATAAGCATTGAACCAACAGATATATAAATCAAGAATATGAAACAGGCATGCATATATACCATATCATATGCTACAGTATATCACAAGAATTTGCTAATAACAAATATGCATTTATCGCAAGATCATGCATATACACATATACATCACAACAACAGTTATACGGGTAGAAAACTTGCCTGAGTGCTCCCGGATAGACTTAAGCTTAGAGTGGGTCTGATAACCTATGAACAACAACATAAGTCGGAATTAAACCCCGGTCACTTAAGAAACTAGACTTTAACCATTTAGAGTCCTAACGTTCGCTTTCGCGCTTAACGATTTACTTAAGTCGCTCGAGTATCCTCGGCTCCACCATTTTTAATAAATTAACCATTAAGGGTTTTAAGGCGATTCTTTCGCGAGTGTCTTACCAACTGCCTAATACACTTTACATAAATGATTCATATTCTCATTTAGTCCTTTCAGGTCTTTAACCTATGTTTCAAAGTAAGGCGAGGGGTAATGGTTCGGTCGCGAAACGCCGTTACTTAAAACGGTCGTTTCTCCTAAACCGTACATCGGATTCAAACGAACCACATATCAAAACGAAGCTCGTAACATGAACTATCTAATCATGGCAATGGTCAAAACCTAACAGGGAATTCTCGGGTCCTGATGTTATGAACAAAAGCAGTCTAAAGTAAATCGGACATTACGACGGCTATGTTTACGCGATTTCCCAATTTTATACCATTCCAATTCAACCACCAATCAATCCCAATTCATTCATACAACCAACATCCATCCAAAACACACTACAACAGTCCCAACACCTCAAGTTCTTCCAATTTATGTTATTCTCATCATGAATTTAAACTATACTTAATTCCTTTAACAAATTAACAAGATTCAACATTCATTTCACTACCACTCCAACCCAAACTCTAAACAAACAAGCTTCATGCTTCACATATACTATATCAATCACAACCATTCCTAAATACTCAAAACTAAAGCTAGGGTTTGGAGTTTATACCTTCTCGAAGCTTCTTAACACAACACAAGAGCTTTGAATGCCTAAAGAACCTTGATCCTTGCTTGTATAACCTTAAACTTTCATAAAATTCAAGAAAACTAAAGTTATTTTTTTGAAAGTTACTATTCACCATCTTCTTCCTTGATTTATAAAAAAATATTGGCTTGGAATTAGAAGCTTAAACTTATAGGAAGTATGTAACTATCCATGGGGAAGCTTAGATAAATACCTTGCCAAATAGTAAGTGGTGGAGCTTGGATCTTCATTTTTGATAAAAGAAGCCGAGAGTTTGAAGTATAGAATGAAAGATGAAATGCTTTTTCTTGCCTTGTTGAATTTGTGTGGTGTTTTGATAGTTTGGTTAACAATTAACCTTGGTTTGACTATGGTTTAAAATGCTTGGCTAGGATTCATTCTTGAAAAATATCTCTTTAACCTTGCTTACCTCATCATCCCTATGTCACTTTCATGCCACATATCTTTATCTTGTGGTTTGATGACATCATCATCCACTAACCTCTTTGATTATCCCCTAATTACTTGGCTAATGACCGTTTATCTGTTATACGGTTCGCTTAACTTTCGTTCTTGTTTATCGTTTGAGGGATCATACCCGGGATCTTATTACTTGGGTTCCCCTAAACCTTTCTCAATATTTTATATTCCTTTTATGATCCTCTCTTATAATCCTTGAATTTAAATCCTTTTAATCATGTTACATTATACTCAATTCTTTCGGTATCTGGTGAATTTTCGGGGAAAAATCAAAGTGTCCGGATTCGAATTCTAACGACCTTTACATACACTCATTTACTTTATAGAGTACTAATAAAATCTCAGAATATCCATAACAGAACCCCTACATAGTGTGGCATAAAAAGTTTTCTCATTCAGCATAATCAGCAAATTCACTATTCATAAGGGTTTCAAAAATTTCCAAAAATTGGGGTTATTACAGTCTCCCCTCCTTAAAAGGATTCCGTCCCGGAATCAGATAGAAAATGAATAGGGATACTCTCTTAGCATTGCACTTTCCAATTCTTGAGTAAATTTTCCCACATTATGGTCCTACCACCAAACTCTGCCTAGTTTGATAACCCATCTCCTAAGCACTTGTTCCTTTTCACTCTATAACCCTTCCTGGTTGCTCCATATAGGTTACGTCGGGTTGCATGTCTATGCGCTCATATGCCCCTATTTATCTGGCATCCAAATTACACTTCCTTAACATTGATACGTGGAACAAGTTATGACTTGCTACATGTTCGGGGGTAGGGCTAGCTCATATGCTAACTTCCCAATACGTCTTAATATATCTAAGGGTTCAACAATTTGTGGACTTAGCTTTTATTTCTTTCCGAACCTCATCAATCCTTTCCAAGGGTTTCCAAGGGGATACCTTTAAAAACACTAGGTCCCCTACTTCCTATTCTTTGTCCTTTCGTGTCAAATCAACATACTTCTTATGTCCATCCTGGGCTACTACCAGTCGTCCTCTGATTAGATCTATTATATCCTTGGTCCTTTGGACTACTGCGGGTCCGAGCATCTTGCACTCTACAACTTCATCCTAACATAAGGGAGATCGACATTGTCTTCCCTCAAGGATCTCATAAGGCGACATCTCGATAATGACATATGATCTATTGTCGTAAGAAAACTCAATCTGTGTTAAGTGATCATTCTAATTTCTTTCAAGTCTATTGGACAGACTCTCATTATAACTTTTAGCATTAGAGCTTTTGCTTCTCAATACCCATTCTTTTCCAGTTCGTAATCGCTACTACCTTCCGTTCCTAATATTATACTGGTTATACTTTTGCTCGTTAGCGTTCTATAACCTTTTAATAACCACGTCAACCTTAGTATCACGAATGTGTTTCCATTCCGAATACTACCACAACTTTATTACTCCTTTTTCAGCTGTTTCTATTTCCCAAAGTTTGATCAATCATATAGAAGTAAAGGAATTTGTTGAGAGATCACTATGATCATGAACACTTGTTATATCGCATAGTTAGTACAGAAGGTGGTCAGCCTTTAGTACTTGACAAGCAATTAAACAATAGATGGTATCCTACTAGGCTTCTATCACACAGATAGATAGTCATTCGGCAATACCTCCCCTTCTGGAAGGGTTGTTCTTCTCAGCTTACATGAAATGAAAAGAAGAGAAAAGAACGAACTGAAGAGAATTGTATATTCGTAAAAATTTTATTACCATAAAACATCTGGCTTGGAATCTACCTCTGAACTATAGAGGTTTGTCATAGGAGAACAAAACATATATGTATTTATATCAACATCAAGTATTATAGCATCGTATTTCACATGCCTAAATATTTTTGCTATTCCGTCCATCATTCTACGGACCCATGCTCTTCCTCGAGCTTATACACAATCACCTTTGAAACTCCCTCGATATCGAAAATCGAATCTGGGATCTCATTCTAGACATCATCGTTACTAGAATTCTATGCTTGCATCGCAACCTTCCTCGTATAGTAATACGACTCTCTATTGATAAGAAGGAATAAATATTCAATAGGTAAATAATCGACCTAGTTTTTCTATCAAAGCTAACTTATACATCAACATGACCCGATTAGTGGTACTCAATCTCAACATTCATTACAGTACAACTTTCACAGTTGTCATTGTCTCATTATTCATAGACTCATTGCAGCATTACTATGGTCTACCACTGGCCTACTGTCGTCATTCACTTTCCATGAAATCTTAATATCTAACCATACGGAGTCCATACATGTCGTATAGAATCCTTCTAAGGAGTTAACATAATCACCATTCATGATTCATGAAGAACACTCCAGATCCTGGCGTATATTCATGACATGAAGCAGATAAAATTGCAGAAGAGTTTCAATCAAAGCAACGATAGCAGGTTAATACCATTCTTAATCATATGCCTTAAATAGAAGACTTAACTCAAAGGTTCATCTAGTCCTTTTTGAAACATGGTCCTGGCTTATCTCAAGATAGTATCTTCTGAGATAGATAGCCCGCTCATGGCGATTACACGAATTAAACCTTTACCAACTACTATTACGGTTGGGTATTGCACAGTCATCAGAAGGAATGTCAATCTTCCAAACCATAATACAACCTTCACAGCTTTAACCATCATCACTGTATTCTTTTGGCACAAGCGCCTATAATTATCCTCTTACCTTTAAAGTGTCGGCCACCTCTTTGGCCTTTCCTGATAGTAACATTTCCCTACAGTCAATGTCATTTTAACCATCTCCAACTAAATTTTCTACCTCATTTCAATCACTGCTTATGTGAAAATGTTTTTCTTAAATCCTGGTGAGAGAAAAAAAAATACCATTTTTCCATAAGTTATTGCCTTAGTCTTTAGAGGTTAATCACTGTCACGACTGACTCTCAATCATACTTAGAACATCTTTTATCTTAGGTCCTAATTGCCCTGAACAATTTCGACCTTTACTGGTTCGATCCATACTTTCTCGTGGTTTAACAGGTGCCCCACTTGGCATCATTATAATTACGTCACATTTCCTTTATCAAAATTTCTATTCTTGAGAATTTTGAATATTACCTTTCTCCTTGTAAAACCTCTAAGGTTATCCTTGAATCGTTCCTCCTGTATTCCCTAGATACAGGGCATATCGAAGTACCCTTTACTAATACTAGAACCATTTTCTATTTACTTCTGAAAAATTTCTTTACTGATCTTTAAAGGTTGTTGCTACCTTGATCCTTTCCAATTCATACTGTCAAAACTCATGTTGTCCCTATTAAGGGCGGAATGCCAACCTTTATGCATTCCCCTAGGATTCATTTTAAGTTACCGATGTTCTATCCTTAATTCCACCTTTAAAAAGGTACATGCATCCTTCCATGCATAAATCAAGTCATATATCCCTGATAAGGGTGTCTTATTCAATCATTCCCACCTCGATAGTATATGCCTAATTTCACAATAACATCTGTATTCAAAATGAGGTCAATCAATATGGCCTCCAAAAGATAACAACGGTTATCCGCTTTTCTTGCCTAATTTGGTAACGATAACAAAGATGTTCTGGAAGATATTGGTCGTGTTCAACGTGAACTTCTTCTTAATAATTCCTTATTTACTTTTGTTGTTTATCTCAACAGTCATCTCAATGTTGGGATATCTTTCATACCCGGCGTCTCCCTTTCTGGGTATCAAGCCACCGGTCTTACACTTCACATTCTTGAAGGTCACTTCCTTCATCCAAATTTCCTAATTTCTTACTTCCTTATCTCCTCAGTCTATCTGCCTCTCATTATTTATCCTTCTAACTATCTCAAGGTTTCCTCGAATCCTCCCAACTTAAAGGGGATAAAATATATGTATCTCTTATGCCTTCACCCATCAATTTTAACCCATGGTGAATCACCCTCATCCTGACGAATGCATACTTTTCTATTTCTATTGCTACGAGTCTTTAGGGTTTCCTCATACCCAACTCCCTTATCATACCTCAAACTCTATTGCCTTTATATTCCTTTCCACTTCAGTTTCTTTTTATTTTCCTTTCTCTTATCATTATTTCATGAACCAACACAACATAAGCATTGATTTCAAACATCCCGTCATTCTGGATTCGTGTCCTCAGAACGAATCTTAATAACTTTTACAACTTAGATTCATAATTCATCATACTCGTCTGCCTTTATTCTGGCTCTAAAGCTTTTACACTATCTCCATAACCTTGGGACGTACTTTCCTGAAAACAATTGACTGAACTTAAATCAGTTTATTATAATCTCTTGCTCCGTGCCTTCCTTGGCCTTTCACCAGTGGATGGCCTCTCTCTTAGGAGGGTAAGTGACAAAACAGTCTTTTGTGATTCGTCAATCATTTAGAATCTCAAATGATTCCTATATTTCCTTTAGTCAGGCTCTTGCCCCGACTGGGTCAACCTGTTCCTTGGAACTCTGAGAGCTTAGCGATTTAAAGGTCATGAAAGAATTTCCTACCGCATTATTTCCTCAAGGTGGTGGTTGGGGATAATAGTCTAAGTCCTTTTTAGACAGGTCCACGAATTGCCATATAGGAGTACCGTCTCGGGTCTCCTTTCCTTACTCGACTTTCTGTTTCCTTAGTATGAAATGTTTCATCCTTCTCCCATACTTGGGGTTATCTTATACGTTAAAATCCTCATTTTCCACTTCATTATGTTATGGGTTCCTTCTATCTTGATGGCATCCTCCCTGACTATCACATTCAGGGTTTGCCCTTAATCTTATTCCTTGAACTATGACTTTCATCTAAGATCTCATCTTTAAGCTCTTGAACATTTGGAACCCAAATTCTATAGGAATACCTCATTATTCCCTTATCATCTTTCTCGGTATTAATCTCATATCTATTTGTTGGCTCTCTGCCTTCATTCATCACTTTTTCTGGCACAATATGTTCTTTTCCAAAAATTCGGTCTGTATTGCAATCTCAAACAGCTTTTCGGTACCGGCTCCGGTTACCTTCACTTCTATTTCCATTTTCTCAAAATCTCTTATAAACTCTCCCAAAGACATTATCATCTTGAGTCTCTCCTTTTTACTAAGGGCATCAGCCACCCCATTGGCTTTCCCCGAATGATAAAGAATCTCACAATCATAATCTTTGATTAGATCTAACCACCTCCTCTGGTGTATGTTGAGCTCTATCTGCGTGAAAATATACTAGAACACTTATGGCTTGTGTAAATCTCGCACTTCTCTCCATACAAGTAGTGCCTCCAATATTTAGGGCAAAACTATTGCCACGAGCCCAAGCTCATGGGTGGGGATATCGAATTTTATATTCCCTTAATTGTCTTGACGCGTACGCGATTACCTTGTTGTGCTGTATAAGAAGCACCCTAATTCCTTATGTGAAGCGTCACTACACATCACAAAATCTTCTTTTCCATCCGGCAACGCCATCATAGGGGCCGTCACCAATCTTTGCTTCAGTTCTTGAAAGTTGTTCTCGTATTTCTCTGTCCATTCAAACTTCCCAGTCTTACGAGTAAGCCGCGTTAAAAGGGGCTACTATCTTTACAAACTTGAACGAACCTCCGGTAGTGACCGACCAATCCTACCTCTGGTAGTCGACCTAACCATGGTCATCAATTCATTCGTGGTCCTTTATTAATTCTTGTCAGGATCTTCATGGGATCCTCCTCAGCAACAATTCCTTCTAGGACAACATCCTCAACCGCTACATCCTCAATATGAACATCATCCGGTCCTGCGTTAGGACGCTCTATCAGATCCACAATCTGATCTCCAATAAGTAATAAAACATCATCGCGTTGTTACTCCTCAACCTTAGGGTTCGGAGTCCCGCTACCATATACGATAACGAACTACGCTTCTATCGCTACATTTATAAGGGTTCCCATAAGGGTTTTAACTGTTAGTACTACGTTAGGTAGTCCGACTATGAACTTGGCAAGAGTTCTTATGATCTTAGTGAACTTATTATTTTAACGTCATATCATCTCTGAGGTTTATAACGCTTAGCTCTGATACCATTTCTGTAACACCCCCAAATCCGGGGTCGAGGATCCGGCTTGTCACGAGTTCCATTTCCCTTAATAACACCCAATCTCAATAAATAATCAACTACTCTGTACTGTGACCCCACAATAAACACACACACCACAAGTTATAGTCTCAGAGATGAATATCCAAAAATAATCACAAGTCATTTTATTTCACAATTATCTGCCAATACACCTTAAAAGGGTTTCTGAATAATTTACATTTCTTTTGCATTATTACAATTCATAAATATACATAAATCTGGTACATCAAAAGTTGAAGCCTAGCCTATTGGTAGTTCCTACCTCAGCTACAGCGACATCAATGCCTATAGGAAACTGCGGAATATTTCCTATCCGCTCGCGAATTGGGAGCTTGGTCATGTTCATCTTTTCTATCTGTTGTTGTGTGATGAAAGAAGAAAGCAAGGGTGAGCAGCAAGCCCATCAAAATAATATGTATAATGATTTACAATATATGAGCCTTCTCATAGTACTCATGAAAGTCTTGGTCAAAAGAAATGAACCAAGTTTGATATCTTAATGCGATGTAGTCGCAAAATATTCAGTATATATACATATATACTTTTCAAAATCTTGGAAGTCCTCTTCCATGCATAATATACACAGAGTTCCAGTTTATAACTGTATAAAACTATCGTTGCAAGGTGATCTCATATATCTAACCTTGTCTCAACGTTTTTCTAAAAATCTTTGACATGCATAAGATAATCATTTACTAGATATAAGTTTAAAAGATGAAGTTACAAGATACTCCAATATACTTATATCTTTTCCAAATACTACTTGAACTACCACCGTTCAAGTTATAATTAGTTTCAAAAGTTCATCACATAGATGAGACTACAAGATAATACTTGAATAGATTCAATCTTTGAAATATTATTGAATGAAATGAAGTTACGAGATACTTCATTAAGTCCCGATATATATATACACCTATATATATCTCTCATACATTTGCTGAAAACCTCTGTCATGTAAAGTATGAACAGAGTTGCAATATCCAATGAATTTGGAAAGAAAAGAAATTTTGGCATAAACCGGATATCTTGCTGATCAGGCAAAGATACCTATAAGTAACCTTTTCTACTAGTAGATGGATGAATCCCCCACCGGTCATCACCCTGGCCACATAAGGACCTTATGTTGGACCGCCACCCGGCCTCTTACGCATTGATGGACTGCACCCAGCCACTTACACTTTGATAGACCGTACCCCGGCCTGTCGCTTATGCCGACTCAATTAGAAGGGCTTACTTCCCGAACGTTGGGTAAGTAATCAATTCATTTGTTTTCTCAAAACAGCAATCACGTTGCGAATGTAAAATGCACCACAGAGCTGGATCCCCCAGGTTTTGAGCGAGTATTTAAATCCCCTTTGAAAGGAAGATCTTAAATATAAAAATGAGTTTTGGGGTCCACTCTAATTTTAAAAATCATTTTGAAGACTCGAAAACATTTTTAAGAATGTTTGGAGTACTGCTGATTTATTAAAATAAATCAGTCCCGATATATTAAAAAATATCTGAATATTATTATTTAAATAATATTCTCATAAAGATAATCCTTAAAAAAATAATCGAAGTAGAAGTTTTAAAACTTATACTTGAAATGGATATTAAATAACCAAAGATATACTTATATGAAAGTACTATCTTTATTTGAATAATTGAAAATAAGTTTGATTATCGAAATATTATTCTTTAATAAAATAAAGAATATTATTAAATAATAAGCGGAGTCATAATACCTCGAATGAATATTATAAATAATATTCATTAAATAAAATAAAGTGAGTCATACATCCTCAAATGAATAGTCAATTAATAATCATTAAATATAATAAACAGAGTCATAAGTCCTCGAATGAATATTCAAATAATATTCATTAATTAATATAAAGTTATCGAATAAACCTTATTCGATCAATAGTTTTGAAAACTATATCCATATATATATATAAATATATATATATATATATATATATATATATACTCGGGAACATCGACTCCCGGTTTAGAAATATGTACACCTTTTGATCCCCTATAGTAAGGGTAAACTCAAATACCGCTTATCTCTAGCATAGGTATTATGCAACTATAAGCATTGAACCAACAGATATATAAATCAAGAATATGAAAGAGGCATGCATATATACCATATCACATGCTACAGTATATCGCAAGAATTTGCTAATAACAAATATGCATTTATCGCAAGATCATGCATATACACATATACATCACAACAACAGTTATACGGGTAGAAAACTTGCCTGAGTGCTCCCGGATAGACTTAAGCTTAGAGTGGGTCCGATAACCTATGAACAACAACATAAGTCGGAATTAAACCCCGGTCGCTTAAGAAACTAGACTTTAACCATTTAGAGTCCTAACGTTCGCTTTCGCGCTTAACGATTTACTTAAGTCGCTCGAGTATCCTCGGCTCCACCATTTTTAATAAATTAACCATTAAGGGTTTTAAGGCGATTCTTTCGCGAGTGTCTTACCAACTGCCTAATACACTTTACATAAATGATTCATACTCCCATTTAGTCCTTTAAGGTCTTTAACCTATGTTTCAAAGTAAGGCGAGGGGTAATGGTTCGGTCGCGAAACGCCGTTACTTAAAACGGTCGTTTCTCCTAAACCGTACATCGGATTCAAACGAACCACATATCAAAACGAAGCTCGTAACATGAACTATCTAATCATGGCAATGGGAAAAACCTAATAGGGAGTTCTCGGGTCCTGATGTTATGAACAAAAGCAGTCTAAAGTAAATCGGACATTACGACGGCTATGTTTACGCGATTTCCCAATTTTATACCATTCCAATTCAACCACCAATCAATCCCAATTCATTCATACAACCAACATCCATCCAAAACACACTACAGCAGTCCCAACACCTCAAGTTCTTCCAATTTATGTTATTCTCATCATGAATTTAAACTATACTTAATTCCTTTAACAAATCAACAAGATTCAACATTCATTTCACTACCACTCCAACCCAAACTCTAAACAAACAAGCTTCATGCTTCACATATACTATATCAATCACAACCATTCCTAAATACTCAAAACTAAAGCTAGGGTTTGGAGTTTATACCTTCTTGAAGCTTCTTAACACAACACAAGAGCTTTGAATGCCTAAAGAACCTTGATCCTTGCTTTTATAACCTTAAACTTTTATAAAATTCAAGAAAACTAAAGTTATTTTTTTGAAAGTTACTATTCACCATCTTCTTCCTTGATTTATAAAAAAATATTGGCTTGGAATTAGAAGCTTAAACTTATAGGAAGTATGTAACTATCCATGGGGAAGCTTAGATAAATACCTTGCCAAATAGTAAGTGGTGGAACTTGGATCTTCATTTTTGATAAAAGAAGCCGAGAGTTTGAAGTATAGAATGAAAGATGAAATGCTTTTTCTTGCCTTGGTGAATATGTGTGGTGTTTTGATAGTTTGGTTAACAATTAACCTTGGTTTGACTATGGTTTAAAATGCTTGGCTAGGATTCATTCTTGAAAAATATCTCTTTAGCCTTGCTTACCTCATCATCCCTATGTCACTTTCATGCCACATGTCTTTATCTTGTGGTTTGATGACATCATCATCCACTAACCTCTTTGATTATCCCCTAATTACTTGGCTAATGACCGTTTATCTGTTATACGGTTCGCTTAACTTTCGTTCTTGTTTATCGTTTGAGGGATCATACCCGGGATCTTATTACTTGGGTTCCCCTAAACCTTTCTCAATATTTTATATTCCTTTTATAATCCTCTCTTATAATCCTTGAATTTAAATCCTTTTAATCATGTTACCTTATACTCAATTCTTTCGGTATCTGGTGGATTTTCGGGGAAAAATCAAAGTGTTCGGATTCGAATTCTAACGACCTTTACATACACTCATTTACTTTATAGAGTACTAATAAAATCTCAGAATATCCATAACAGAACCCCTACATAGTGTGGCATAAAAAGTTTTCTCATTCAGCATAATCAGCAAATTCACTATTCATAAGGGTTTCAAAAATTTCCAAAAATTGGGGTTATTACATTTAGTGTCACTAGGCAATGTACCAGGTTGACGATTTAGGAAGGCATTGGCAATCTGCCGAATTTGATTTTCCAAGGTCTTGATGGAAACAACTTGACTGTTGCACATAAGCTTCAAATCCTCTAATTCAGATTTTTCATTAGCTTGTTGCAGCTGGATTTGTTGTCTTGGTGCATACTATGGTTGCTGAAAACCAGGGGGGTTGTACTACTTAGATGGATACTGCTGAAAAGGCTATTGAACCATATTCTAAGCGTTGCTCCAACTGAAATTAGGATGATTGCGGTTATTAGGTTGATAGGTGGCTGGCACTGGTTGCTGCGATCGCTGGAAATTGCTCACAAACTAAGCTGATTCACTAGAGATTGCGCACTGATCAGTTTCATGGGAACCAACACAAAGCTCACAGACACTAGCAATTTGATTTACATCATAATTAGCCAAAGTGTCCACCTTCATTGTCAAAGCCTTAAGTTGGGCAGCGATATCAATTGCTGCGTCCAACTCCAGAATTCCTGCTACCTTTTCCTGAGTCAGTCTCTGGGAAGGATTCTGGTACTCATTAGCAGCCATCAGTTAAATAAGTCCATAAGCTTCATCGTAGCTCTTAGCCCACAAGGCTCCTCCTGATGCTGCATCAAGAATGGGTCTAGAAGTAGGACCCAATCCATTGTAGAAATAATTAATAATCATCCAATCAGGCATGCCATGGTGTGGGTACTTCCTTAGCATCTCCTTATATCGATCCTAAGCCTCACACAGAGATTCTCCAGTTTGTTGAGCAAACTGAGTAAGAGCATTTCTGATTGCGGCAGTCTTCACCATGGGGAAGAATTTAATGAGAAACTTTTGAGCAAGATCTTCTCAAATGGTGATAGACCCTGCTGGTAGAGAGTGTAACCAGCACTTATCCTTGTCACTCAGAGAAAATGGGAAGAGACGTAGCTTGATAGCATCTTCAGTCACATTATTGAACTTGAAACTGTCACAAATCTCGATGAAATCTCTGATGTGCATGTTGGGGTCTTCAGTTGGAGAACCCCCAAACTGAACTGAGTTCTGTATCATCTGGATCGTGCTTGACTTGATCTCAAAAGTGTTAGCCCTGATGGCTGGTCTAATGATGCTAGACTGAATGTCATTAATCTTAGGCTTAGAATAGTCCATCAAAGGCTTCAGATTTTCAGCTTGATCACCCATAGCTACTACAATTGGCTCTTCAACTTTCTCTTCTTCCTCTAGCTTCTCTTTATCGTCAAAAACTTCCTTATGAACCACCACAAGTTCTTCCTCGGCTTTATATAGTGTTCTCTTGCGAGTACGCGAACGCGTATGCATACACCCTCACTAGACCACCTGAAATAAGACAAGGAAATAATTAAGTAACAATATCCGAGTCAATGAACTTTAACGACCACTGATGGAAAGCACATAAACTAATAATTGACACTGAAGTCCCCAGCAGCGGCGCCAAAAACTTGTTAGTCGCTAAACACGCGCTAATAATACACGTAAGTATACGAGTTCGCAAGTAGTATAGAATCTTTTCTAGTTCGTTCCCATAGAGACTGTATTGGTTAAATATTTAATTTATGCACCTAAGCAATAATGTATGGTTATTATCCAATGCTAAGATGAATAACAAATTGAGATTGTTTATATCTAGGAATCACCCTTACAATTATAACTACGATAATAAAATTAACTAAATTGATGTATATGATAAACATGAGATTCTAACTTCATTAAATACTTCATTCAATAGCCTTATTATTCTTAACCTTAGCATGCAATGGTGATGATACTAATCAGATAACACGAAACTGATAAACGCCAACTTTCGTTGCACGAGTACCATTCTACCAGACATCCACAAAAGAGATAGAAGCTGAATAGGAACCAATTATATTGAGACCATATATGTCTATAGAATTTGACAACATAACGGTTTAAGCACAAGTTATCTATCTTGATTACATAGGGGAAGTAAGATGGTTAAAATTACCTACGAATCATGCATGACAATTACATGAACCTATGCTAGCATGGCAAGTTCTACATCCTTAAATTCACTTTCGCTTCATTAAGAATTAGCACACTATCTTATAAGTTCGCGACGCTCATAAGACAAATACGCACAACCAATACCAGGATATCATACAATCACCACATACTAAGGCATCAAACAATTTAACTAAAGAAATCCATAAATAAATCCGCTAGAACCCATGTTAACGATTAGCCCATAATCAGACTCATCATCAACGTGTGTTCCGATGAAAACATGATATAGCAAACGTAGTCTTTATACGAATAATTAAACCAAATACAAACAAGAGTATAGGTTCAGAAAAACAAGAACAAACATCCAAATTACAACTCAAAACAATGATTCACAAGAATAAATTAGACCGTCTTCGCCTTTGTTGAATTGTGCTAAAGGTCTCTTATCGTCTTTTCCTTGCGCTCTGGTCCATCATTTTATTAAAACGACCTAACATGAATATATATAGCAGCCTTCAACAATCTGGAAGCCTTCACTTTTAGAATTGTATTAGAAACAGGATTCCTGAATTCGGCATCGGCGCGGGCGCGCGCTATCACAGCGCGGGCGCGCTGTATTTCTGGAACCCCGGCGTGGCCGCGCGCTATCACAGCGCGGGCGCGCCGTCCTTCTGGGAAAAACTCATATTTCTTCTTAAATCTTGCTGCTTCGAGCCGGCTTTCCACGAGCTTTTATTCCAGCACCACCTGGACACCAAATTAGCACCAAAACAATGCTAATTCACCTGATTACCTGAATAATGCCTGAAATGCAAAAACACTAGAAAACACATTAAAACACTTAACAACTTGAGTACAAATACATCAATTCAAAACTTATTAGAGCGTAAATAAGTGTCATAAATGCCACTCAACAATTGTATATAAACTTTACGGTGTTGTTAGAGTTTTATATGTATATAACTTGAATGTTAAATTGTAATACTAATTGGCCTGAATCGAGGCTAATTGAACCTAATCGGTGCTAATAATACTTAATTCGTTTTAATCAGTCCTAATCTGGGCTAATTTAGTAAGCGTAAATTTCTAATTGACCTTAACATAGGCTAACGATAAACTATGATACGTTAATTGGCCTTAACTTTTATCTAATTGATCCTAATCAGGGCTATTTTTTGTCAAATTTTCACTAATTAGCCTAGTTAGTGCTAATTAGTAAATATGAAAATTTTCATTTTTCGACATAAATCATTAAAAAAATCGTGTTAGCCGCGAGGAACCAAAATTTTTATCCGTGGTCTCGACGGGTAGCCATAATTTTTGCCCGTGACCATGACGGAAGGCTGGAGGCTGCCCTAGAGCCAACACGGCCCCTCCTACTCGTTTGAGGTTTCCCTTATGGCAGCCTACTCAGCTGAAAATCCTTTCCCCATATATATATATAAAGGGTTTCGAGCACATAAGCGCAACAGAAATAATGTAAAATTAAATTAAAACCAGAATAAAATCAAAACCCTATGCATGTTCAATATAAAAATAGATATTTAATTCGTAGTAAGAATCTTTACTTTAAAGAAGTTTTAAGAGTTCATTAATGGAGGATTAATGGAGTTCCAAACCTTGTTAAATCACCATGTATCTCGCTCTCACGATATACGTTCTACGGTAGCCACACAGACGCTTTTCTTGAAGAATTGTTGTGTACTAGAACCCGAAAACTCCATCCCTACCTCTCTTCCTCTTTCTCCTTGAACGGCTAGGGTTTTATAAACCATGTATCCTCGTATATAAATCAGCCATCAAAGAGTTTATAAATCAATCCTCAAAGAGTTTATATAGGGAGAAGAATGAGTTTTCTAATTGTAATCTAATTATAATTAATACTAATCTGAAATCCCAATTTATTATTTAATTAAGTCAAACTTCATTTAAGTAATTAAAATTAGTTTAAGTAATTTATCGATTTTATTTATTTAATTAATTAAGTCATACTTATTTAATATCATAAATAAAACAAATTACTTATTTAATTTAAATTCATAATTTAAATTATTTCTTCTTCAAGCATTCTTTGTGTGTGACTCTGTAGGTTATTATTATGTTGGAAATAATATTAATATCTCATATTAAAATTATAAAAAATGAGCGGCATCTAATAATACATCATTGCTACCCAAGTAATAATTATTAAATTCGTGATTCGACTAAATCTTTCGTGATAATGTACAATGTAATATAATCCCTTTAACCAAATATTATAGATTAAACTGGAAGCATGTAATATGCCATCCTCATCATAGTTTAATCCAATTTTCCTTGATCAATAAGTAGACTATCATATCAAATTAATATTTGAGCATGGTCACGCATTTCATAGTCTAACTCACACAAGAGGCCAATAATATCATTCCTAAAATAGGAGGGTTAAATCGCATGTAGATATTTCATATATCTCATATAATTCATAATATACCCAATGTCCACTTTTATCATTACTCGGTCAAGGATAACTTTTAGTGGAATCAAAGTATATTAATTCTCGTATAGAAATATAATGACTTCGGGTCTAAGGACCATTACATCATTATCACTGTGAGAATAACTTATGACACTATAAACATGTTGTATCTCATAACGAGTCAATCTAGCACCATGTATATAATACATGTGCATGCACTACAAGAAAAACAGCTTCAGACAACACTAATTAGAGAACAGTTGACAAAAGAACCGTTGTCCCAAAATGACAGACAATGGTTTTTCTTACCCTCCTATAACCATTATCTAATCCAAGGTTCATACAACGGTTTTGTGAACCGTTGTAAAAAAAATCACAAAAAATTGGAGTTTGCGCAACAGTTTTTTAAAACTATTGTCTTGATATGCTTCACACAACGGGATGATAAACCGTTGTAAAATGTTAGACAATGGTTTTTCAAATCTGTTGTTAATCCAACTCTATAACAACGGTTTAAAAAACCATTGTCTTGTAAATGTAAAAAGACAATAGTTTATGAAGTTGTTGTCTAAGCGATCCTGAGACAACGGTTAATTTAGAAGTCTTTTTGCTGGATATTTACCTTTCAGATAAGTGTTTATGAAAATTATGGTCTTATTATTCATCAAACAACGGTTCTTAAATAAGGTTCAGACGACGGTTCTAACAAGACAATAACCGGTGTCTATTTATAGGAAAACGTGGCACCATCTGATTAGTGGAAAATATTTCACCCGGATCGCTTAGTTGGCAAAATCTCACTTATTGATTGACTTCACCTAGATCACTTACTTGGCAAAATAAGAGTCCTTGATTTTCTGAAGGTGTCACACAACGGTTTGTTTAAAAAACTGTTGTGTTATATCGAATTCATAAATTTTAAAAATTATTTTTTAAAATTATTTTTTACATGATCCAGCCGTACCGATGTTAAAGTATATTGATTTTAGTCATATTAAAAAAATTAAAAAAAATAATTTAAACTAATATTGAATGACTTTATAAGAAAAAATCGGTAAAAGTACTACTACCCTAAACGTGATTCTTTTTGAAATAACAAAATATTTTATTAAAATTATTTTTTAGACGATCCAACCATACCAATATTAAACTATATTGATTTTAGTCATGTGAAAAAATTACAAAAAAAATAAAACTTATCTTGCATGACTTTATAAGGAAAATCCAGTAAAAGTACTATTCACTATAATCAGATTCGTTCCCGATAAACAAAATAAATTTTTTAAATGATTTTTTGAACGATTCAACCGTACGGATGTTAAAGTATATAGATTTTAGTCATATGAAAAAATTATAAAAAAATTCAAACTTATACTGAATGACTTTATAAGGAAATTTCGGTAAAGTACTATTACCCTCAAAGAGATTCTTTCCCGAATAAAAAAAATTTAAAAATATTTTTTAAACGATCCAACCATACGGATGTTAAAGTCTATAGATTTTAGTCATATGAAAAAATTATAAAAAAAATTAAACTTATCTTGCATGACTTTATAAGAAAATTTCGGTAAAAGTACTATTACACTCAACGAGATTCTTTCCTGAATAACAAAATTATTTTTTTTAATTAGTTTTTATACGATCCAACCCTGCGGATGTTAAAGTATATAAATTTTAGTCATATGAAAAAATTATATAAAAACTAAACTTATCTTGCATGACTTTATAAGGAAAATTCGGTAAAAGTACTATTACCCTCAACGAGATTCTTTCCCGAATAACAAAATTATTTTTTAAAATTATTTTTTAGACGACCCAACCGCACAGATGTTAAAGTATATAGATTTTAGTCATATGAAAAAATTATAAAAAAAATTAAACTTATCTTGCATGACTTTATAAGGAAAATTCGGTAAAAGTACTATTCCCTATAATGAAATTCGTTCCCGATCAACAAAATATTTTTTTAAATAATTTTTTAAACGATCCAACCGTATGGATGTTTAAGTATTTAGATTTTTGTTATATGAAAAAATTATAAAAAATAATTCACACTTATCTTGAATGATTTTATAAGGAAAATTCGGTAAAATGACTAATATTTACATGAGACTCGTTTACGATTGTCTGAAAATTAATCAAACAACGGGTTTTACGAAGTAATCCGTCGTTTGATTACAGACGACAGTTTATTCTCACTTAACCGTTGTAGAACGGAAACTCATACAACGTTTTATAAATCATTTGTTCTAAATTGTTGTAGAAATACTACAAGTACAACGGTTTTGTATTATTTCTATGAAACCATTGTCTATCACAAATTAGAATTTAAAGCAGTTTAAAACCTATTATTTCAGAACTAATGATTTTTAAATATTTATATAAATATTTATATTTAAGTATGTTCGAAGTAAATAAAAAATTACATAAAATGAATATTTTTTATGACAAATGTCACTCAAGTTGCAAGAGATGTTACACCACACCACCATAATTGTTACCGTAGACTAATAATAAACATTTTTTTTAATATTTATTTAAAATAAAAATAAATTATTTATTTAATTTTAAAAATAATTAATTCTAATAATATTGTTCAAGGGAGTACTAAAAAGAGTAAGATATATTCATTCTAGTCATATGAAAAAATTATCAAAAAATTTCAAGTAACACTTGCTTGACAGGAATAAAAAAATCTGTTAATTTTTTTTAAAATATTATATAGTTAATCTTGGAACCAATCGAACTGTAATAATGTTAAGATATATCGATTTTACTTATTTAAAAATATTATCAAAATTGTTTACATGAATGTTATTTAATTTTATAAGAACAATGAGGTAAAAGTTCTAGTTTCCAAATTATATATTAATTTTTAATATTCTAATTCATTCCACCTAAGATTTCATTTCCCCCTTCTTTTTTCGACTCCCCGCTTCCTTAAAATTCACTTTAATTTCCCCCTTTTATCTCCTTTTATCTCTGTCTCCGGAGTCCTCAAACAAACGCCCAACTCAAAAAACACACATCTCCTTTCTCCATCTCTTACTTTCATTTTCACTCTCTTCTAAATCAAACCAGTCTAGGTTTCAACTTTAACGTTTCTAATGCTAACATCCAATTGATTTCAATTTTCCTTTTTCCTTTATCTATTTCCGTTTTCATGAATCTGGCGTCACAGAATCCGAAGAAACCACATCAGGGCGCTCATCTCACTGTAATACCCCTCTGTATATCTAATTAGCTTATTACCCAGCTGATTTTGTATATGTGAATTTTTTTGTAGTTATTGTGTATGTCGAAAATGCACAATTTTGTGGTTTTATGAGTTTTAGGGTTCATTTCGAATACTAATATTCCTGATGTACTTTCGATTTAAGGCCTCTCCTTGTTTATGATTATTTGTTTGTGTACTTGTGTATCTGTTTTGTGGTGGATGAGCTCGGTTTTCAGGATTAAATATTTAAAAATATTTTTAATAATTGATGATATATGTTAAACTTATTTTGTGAGTTCAGTTTGTTCAATTGGAACAAGAGTTTGGACCGGGTAAAAAATGATCATTTTTAAAGATGACTTTTGATTAGTTTGTCCAAATCAGATCTGCCAAAAATACCTAGATAATACATGTGTTGCATAAATTTATTCTCCTCCATAATCCAACGTCTTTGTTTTGCTTGTAGGTCCTTTGGCATCAGCTGATTGAGGCACCAACTCCACTTTAAATGAATCTGCTCAGAGAAATGAAGGAAATGGTCAGCTATTATTCAATGAGGTAAATGCCTTTCTTTTGTCAAACCCATGTAAAACTGTACTCAAACTTTAACCAATCATACATATTTTGCCTATTTAAAATTTCTACACCTGCAGGCATCTCAAACTCATTCAGATGGAGGACACAACTCAGTGATGGCATTCTCTGCATTCAAGCCATGACTTAGTGCAGCCTTCATTTTATGTAGCGTATGTATCCATATCAACTGATTCTTATCCTTATCCATATCAATTTCTCAATTATGATGTGCTTGATATTTTTACACATGTTGTAGATGAGTTTCTGTGATGGCTGTACCAAGATTTTTGGCACCTTTGTTCTTTCTACAATGTCTTTTTTGGTACTGATTATAAGCAAAGTGCATGAATTCAACTATCCTGGTATGTACTCTTCTTAATTTTCTTCTTTTTAATAATTTACTATTGTTCGCTTTTTTAGTTTTGTTTTTTATGTTGGATTTGGATGTGATGAACAAAGTGAATAAAAAATCAAGTATTAGTTGTAGCTAGACGCTTTTGCACTTGACTGTCTTCTGAAATTTTTTTTGTCAACCATGCCGCAAATTTTAGTTCCTCTGACCATTGGGTTTGATGTGTTATATGTTAATTTTGCTAAACCTTACTAGAAGTCTTAGAGTTGCCATTATTCACAACAAAGAAAGTGCTTGGGACGATCATGTGAGTATTTTTTAAACAGTCTAAACTTTCTGGACTTAAAAAATCTAGTGCTTATATAAATTGGAACTTTTGCAAGGTCCTAGCCAATCATTGTGATTAATACGAAGGCTCATCCTTGTACGCACAGAATCATCCGCCATGGCTTTTGCACTTGACTCTTCACAATTGTTGTACTCACAGAATCATACGCCATGCCATTAAAGCCTCAAATGTTCTTCTGGCCCCATATTATGAACCACCGGTAAGACTTTCAGTGTATCATGCTTATAGAATGAGAACTCTTCAATTCACGACATCTAATTATGGTTCATTTTATGTACTTAGAGGAAGCCTGGATTGCATATATGCCACAAGACATGATCATTTTCGATCGGGGAAAGACATAACACTTACTAATTCAACTCAGTTGAGCACTCCAACGAGGCTTCCACAATTATGTGTCTTTAATTGTGAAATATATCCTTGTTGCTTGGAAAGACATGAGACATAAAAAGTTAAATATTTGTACATGATTATAATGTTTTGTATATTGACTCCGCACTTTTTATTGAGTTAACATGAGGTTCATAGTGGATGTTTCTTGTGTGAAATGTTTAGTTAAGTACTGTATGAGAGATAATTGACAATTGTATACTCATTGTCAAATAATTGTGTATAGAAATTAAAACACGGTTTTAGCTTACAAAATCACTGTCTAATGTCAATAAATTCAATATATACCTAAAAGAAAACAGTTGTGGGTAGTTATTCCCACAAATGTTAGAAATAAATAAAGGGTTTTCCAAACAGAATATACACAATATGAGGTTTACTTGAGTGTTGTAACAAGATGTATCATACAATACTTAATCATTTAGCAAACACTTATAGAAATATGTTACAGACAACATGTCTCTATAACAAAACTGTGTTTCATCCAACCTTCTAACAACAATTTTGAAAGACCTTTCCGTTGTCTTACATAGAAATAGACAACGATGTACCGTTGTATTGAGTCATTTTAGACAATGTGTTAAATTTAAGAAATTGTTGACTATAGGAGAGTAGTACAATGCTATTGTTTTACAAGAACCATTGTGTTAATCATTTCAGAGTCCGGTATCCTTCTAAAAATCGCATGACTAACATACTATCTTACAACCCTCTGTAATCAAATCCGTTGTCTATACCAACCTGCTAATAATGCTTCCTTACGGCTTTCTGTTGTCTTCAGTTGAGTCAGACAACGGACGGGTACCGTTGTCTGATACGTGTATAAGACGGCGCCTCAATATTCAACGATATTGAGGTGTATTAGACAACGGTTTAAAAACGTTGTCTTAGCCTGTTTTTCTTGTAGTGATGTGTTTTGACTTTAGTATCACCATACCTATGATCAATGAGATGTGATTATCAGTTAACAAATATACTAGTCTTAATGCATTATTATTATCCCCTAGAATAATACTCGAATATGCACCTTTAGAAATATTGATACTATTCTAATAATATTATGATTTCTAAGTCATGTACTTAGAGATATAAAATTACATATCATATTCCAAGGATATTTATTAATCTAATATTTATATCGCAGTAAATTAAGAATTAATAAATTATAAAAGGAATATTTGATAGAATATAAATATTAATAATCCAAATGTTTTAAACTAAAACATCATAGTTTTGTCTCTAGGGCACAAACAATAACAATCTTGAACTTGCAATAGAGTCAATCACCCATGTATCTAATACTCATGGAACTAGTATGACCATCGTGCTTCTGCTGCGACAAAGCCTTACTCAGTAGGTCTGCAATATTAGCATTACTATACACTTTACATGTATATCCCCTTGATCATTAATCTCATTAATAAGGAGATTTCGCCTAAGGACATGCCTAAACAGTCTCCTTGGTTGTTTCAAAAGCATCATAATATTCGGCTTCCATTATAGAATCATCAATGTTCTTGCTGTGAACTATTCCAGCTAACATCTCTTATATTTAGACAAAACACAAAACAGACATAAACACATAATCATTCTTATCTGTCCAAAAATTAGGTTCAGAAACTAGCATCAGTGTAACCATTTACAACTAGTTCCCTATCTTCTCCATACACCAAAAATAAATCTTTAGTCCTCTTTAAGTACTTAAGAATATTCTCGAAAACCATCCAGTGACCCTCACCTGGATTAGACTGGTATCTGCTCATCATGTTCAAATCATACAAAACATCAGGATAAATATATATCATTTTACACATTATAGATCCAATTGTTGAAGCATATGGAACTTTCTCAAACAACCTTATCATCAAATAATTTAGGGGGCAATTATCTTTTGAGATCACTATCTAATAAGACATCGAAATCTTTCTTTATCTCATGCATCCTAAAATGATATAATACTTTATCAATGTATGTACTCCGACTAGGTCGATTAATCTCTCCAATCTATATCTATAGATCTCGATCATAATATATAGGCACCATCGCCTAAGTCTTTCATCGAAAAACTATTTCTCAACCAAGTCTTAACATCCTGTAGAGAAGGTATGTCATATCATATCTGTTATATGTCATCTACATATATTAATAGGAATGTCACATGACTCCCACTAACCTTCATGTAAACACACGGTTCAACTTCATTTTTGATAAAGCCAAATTCTTTGATTGTTCAACAAAATGAATATTCCATCTCATTGAGGCTTGCTTCAATCTATAAAAAGATAGAAGCAACTTACAGACCATCTTAGCAAACTTTGGATCGACAAAATCATCAGGTTATATCATATATACATCTTCTTCAAGGCTCCCATATAAAAAAAATTTGTTTTGACATTCATTTTCCAAATCTCATAGTCAAAGTAAGCAGCTATTGTTAGCAAAATCCTGATAAACTTGACCACAACAACTGGTAACAAAGTTTCATCATAGTCTACCATGATTTTTTTTAAAACCTTTTGCCACTAGTCACACCTTATAGGTCTGTACTTTACCATCATGTCAGTTTTCTTCTGGAAAACCCACTTGCACCCTATAGGTTTTACCCCTTCGAGTGGATCAACTAAAGTCAATACTTTCTTTTGATACATGGATTCCATCTCGGAGTTCATGGCCTCCAGCCATCTCTCGGAGTCTGGACATTTTATAGCATCTTGGTAGGTGAGAGGCCGTAAGCATCACATCACTATCTTGTGTCAAGAGAAATTCATAATATCTCTCAGGCTCATGGTAAATCCTACTAGTTCTACGAACAACCTGTATTTTCTGAGCAAGATTACTTTAAATATTTTGATGTATATCCTGATCTCGTTCCAACTCTAGTTCAATATTATCATATGGTTCTCGATCTTCATCGAGATGTATTATCCTCCCACTGATTTTCTTAGAAAGTAGTTCTCCCTCAAGAAATACAGCGGTCCGAGCAATAAACACTTTATTCTCGGAAGGATTATAAAAACTAGACCTTTAGTCTCACTTGGGTATCCCACAAAATAGCATTTATCTAACTTTGGAACAAGCTTGTTAAAGGCTAAACATTTCACAAAGGCTTCACATCCCCAAATTTTTATAAATGACATGCTATGATGTTTCTCAGTCCATATCTCATATAGAGTCTTTTGAACCGCTTTTGTCAGAACTCGGTTAAGTGTATATGTAGTTGTTTCTAGAGCATAACCCCGTAAACTGATTGAAAGATCCACTTGACTCATCATTGATCACACTATATCCAACAAGGTCCAATTTCTCCTCTTAGAATCTCTATTCCATTGAGGTGTTCCAGAAGGAGTAAGTTGTGATACAATATCACACTCCTTCAAGAAACTCTTGAATTTGAGGCTTAAGTATTCTCCTCCACGATCTGATCGTAAAACTTTTATACTTTCCCCTGTTTGCTTTTCTACTTCGGCCTTATATTCTTTGAACATTTCAAAAGAATCAGATTTGTTCTTCATAAGAACCACATATCCATATCTACTGAAATTATCAGTAAATGTTATGAAGTAGTATAAGCCACCACTTGCCATCATACGCTTTTGACCACATACATCATTATGTATAAGTCCTAATCGTTCAGTGGCCCTTTCATCTGATCAGGTAAAATAAGCTTTAGACATTTTTCCAATGAGACAAAGTTCGCATCTTTTGTATGATTAAAATCAAACTTATCGAAGTATCCATCTGTATGTAACTCAGAAATGCATTTCTCATTAATATGGCCTAAACGATAATGCTAGAGATAATGTTTGATTTTAGTCATCGTAGAACATATAAATTGTTAAATATTTGTGCAACATTACAAGTCTTATCATTGAAATAGAATAAACAACTATTTTTTATTTATTAAAATGAAATACATTTCTTGTCCTGAGAAGAAATTGGTATATGTTTATGCTAAAAGAAGGCATGTAATAGGAATTTACCAAGTTCTCAACTTCTCCTTATGAGCGAAATTAGGCACCGAGTTCCTCCAAATAGAGCAACAACTTTTGCTTAAATTCTAACCCGATACCGGAAGCTTGACCATTGTTGGTCTTGTTTATTAGATCTTCCAAATAAGCTTGACAATTTAGCTTCCAATCATCTGGTTATTACCATAGAAGTGACAATTATCTTCTTTAGCAACACCAATAATAGGCTTAAAAAGCCCCCTTGGGATTGGACTTTGGTTTGACACTGAATAAAATCAAATCTTAACCTCGCATGTCCACTTTCTTTTCCCATTTGCATTCCATGTGTACACCATCATAATGGACGTAGTTCATGCCTTTACCGTGTTATTTTCAGCAGTTATAATCATGCCTAACAACTCACTGAGTGTTTTTTCTATCTCATTCCTTTTGTTTTTAACAAACTGAGAATAGAAGTTCTTCAAAGATTATTTGATCAAATCAAGCTGAGTTTCTAGACCATTCTTGAAACCCAAAATATCAGGGTACATATACCTATAATCTTTAGAACATGTGGTCCAACCGGATATCATTCTCTCATTTATCCAAAATTATGGTGCCTTATTATTTTTAAATCTTTCTGACGAGCCTATCCTTCAAACATCCTTTGTAGGTGATCAATCACATCATAAGCATCACTATGCTGTTGTTGCTTCTAAAGCTCAACACTCATAATTACAAGCATGAGATATGAAACATCAGTTGCATAATCAATTTGCTTTTGGTAAGCATTTTGTTTAGCAAATGTTTTATTCTCAGTTAGAAGAAATAAAGGAGGGATTTGAGTGACATCCTTGAACCTAAGAATAATCCTCAAGTTCCCATATCACTTGAGGAAATTATTTCATGTCAGCTTGTCCTTCAAAAGGACTATTACATAGAGAAGATATTTGTGTTATCTGTCATATGATATCTATAATATTTAAGTTCATAAAATGAATTAGTCTAGAGATTATCATCAAATTATGTTCAAGTGATTATTAATATATATTCACAATATATATCTCCCACTATTTTTATCAATTCAATAGCCCTAACTAGTAATTAAGAAAGAATAGCTTCCATATCCTTTCTAGTGAGCCAAGATCCATATTTCACCATGCGTTAGGTCAGCTTTGGTTTTTCTCCTAAAGCATGATTATTTAGGTAGACAACATTTGTCAATTATATCAACTATATAACTCTTGGATAGCTTGGTGGATCAAAATTTGTTCATATTTATCTAATAAATCTCGCCAAACCTATGCCTCTAAGTTCATAATCCTATTGTGGTAACTTAAATAAGTCAAACTCAATAGTCAAAAAGTATTAATATACTTCAACACATCTCCCACGATAGATGGGAGTACTTCTCTTTGGCGAACCCACTCCTTATCGATCTAGGGGTTAACGAATTGGACTCATTGAAAGACATCTGATCAACTTAATATTAACTTTTGGGTTTTGTTAATTTTAGAACAATTATGATCCCATCATAAAGTGATTCCCAATTTTTCCTTGAATAAAATACTTCAAATCAATATTCGTCAATGGTTTGATTTCCAGGTAGTATGGGAGTTGCATTTATTAATAACGCACCCTAGTTTTTATTTCACAATATTTGGCGCTGTCTGTGGGAAATATACAACAACCATGGTGAACAAACGGAGCATAAACAATAGTGGAACAAACACTCATGTCCCATCGCGAATAATCGCATCAGTGGTAGAGGTACCAGCGCACTCAACCTATGCCTCCACTCAAGGAGGAACCCCGGTAGGGGAAACCGAAGCTCAGCCTCAAGGGACGAATCCCAAATATCAGCAGTTACATGCACCTGTGAACCCATAACTACAGCTGGCCACTTGTGCGGGTTCGAACCGCTCACTCGGGACCAATCCGTACGATAACCGGAATTATTTGGCTCAAAGTGCCCCAATACATACGTGGTTTGGCTCCCATCCCAATTCTGATAGAGATTCCGAATCATCGGATGACGAGGTTACTCCAAGGAAAAGGCGTGCTGGTAAAGAGCCGATGCCTAGGACCAACCAGTGGCCCAGGAACACTCAAGGGACGATTCCCCAAGATGTCCAGTAGAGGATCAGGGCTCATGAAGTTGAGATTCAAAGGCTTAAGCATGACTTCGAGACGCACCTGGCCCCAAGACCTCCGCTTGCTGTGAGGCAGAGAGATCTTCCCCCAATCATAGACCTAGATGGTCCAATACCAAGAAGGGCTATGTTCCCGAGGGCTGATACAAGTGATCTTATGCCCCTAGGAGACCCTGATGATCCGAACCCACCATTCACTGACGAGATAATGAATGTCCGCATCTCAAGAAAGTTCAAGATGCCCACCATCAAAGCATACGATGGTACTGGCGACCCTGCTAATTATGTCAGGATGTTCTCTAACACCCTATTGCTACAGCCCGTGAATGACGCAATCAAGTGTCGGGCCTTTCCTCAAAACCTATCGGGTATGGCTCAAAGGTGGTACAGTCGTCTGCCCCCAAACTCTACTAGATCTTTTAGAGACTTGAGCCAAGCTTTCATCAAGCAATTTATCAGTGGTCGAGTATATGAGAAGAGTTCGGTTTCTCTCATGGGCATAGTCCAAGGAGCAAAAGACTCCTTGAAAGACTACCTGAACCGATTCATGAAAGAGGATCTGAAGGTCCCTGATCTTAACGATAAGGTAGGTATGGGAGCCTACAACATGGGACTAGAGAAGAGTTATTTAAGATATCCCTGGCCAAACGCCCTCTTAAAAGCATGCTACTGCTCCAGGATAGTGTCGGAGAGTATATCAAGGTGGAGGAAAGAATGAAGAAGACAACTGTGAGTTATGAACATGCTGGAAACAAGAAGCGGAAGACGGATCAGGAGTACGATACCAAGGACAAGTATCCTCGAATTGGAAAAGGCTCTGACTCCTCTTCTGAGAAGAATCAGCAACCAAGGTTCACTAAATATGCGAGGTTGAACGCTCCAAAGAGCCAAATCCTTATGGAAATTAATAAAGACAAAGAGTTCAAATGGCCGAAGCCACTAAGGGGAGACCTCGTGAAAAGAGACAAGAGTCGATACTGCAGGTACCACAAAGATGTTGGTCATGATACTGATAACTATAGGCAAGTCAAGGATGAGATCGAGTATTTAATCCGAAGAGCAAAGTTTGGACGTTTCACCAAGGGTGAAGAGGATGGAGGCCAAAAAAGAGATAATAATCGAAGAGATGACGATCGAAGCGGTAATGATAGAGATCACAACCCACAGCACTGAGGGCCGGTAATCAATATGATCTTAGGTGGTCTTACAACAGCTGGGAATACATGGTTTCTCGAAAAGCTTATACGAGAGAGGTGATGAGCATAGTTAGAGAACCATCTAAGTGTTCTAAGTCAGAGATGACACTGGAATTCGGTGACCCAGATCTCAAAGGTTTGAAATTTCCTCAGGATGATCCTCTGGTTATCACCCCGATAATTGGAAATTGTCATTTTATAAGGGTCCTAGTGGACAATGGAGCTTTCATGGATATTCTTTTCCATCACACATTCATAAGGATGGGTTATAATGATTCTCAACCAACTCCATCTGATGCACCCATATATGAATATAACCACATGGGAATGCAAAGTCGAAGGGGCAATACAACTTTCCATAACTATAGGGGAATAGCTCAAGGAGGCCACGTAGATGTTAAATTTTCAGGTTGTTAAGGGAGCCTCTACTTTTAATGCCATCATGGGTAGAACAGGGATATATGCATTTAAGGCCGTCCCCTCAACCTACCACATGGTACCGAAGTTCCCTACTAGCAACGGTGTTGGAGAGGCGAAAGGATATCATAAAATGGCCCGCAGTTGCTATGTTCCAGCACTTAGGCCTGATGGAACTAGGGAAAAGGTCATCCCCATAGAAGATATGGATATCCGTGAGAATAAAGAACTTCGAGAGAATCCAGCGGAGGACCTAGTCCCAATTCCCCTGGACTTCTTAGACTCAGAGAAGGTCACGTATATTAGAGCATCTCTAGACAAGCCCTTGAAAGGCCAATTGACAACTTTCTTACAAGAGAACAGTGATATATGTGCTTGGATGATAGCTGATATGCCTGGGATTGACCCCAACCTCATTACTCATAAGTTGAACATCGATCTAACTCGGAAGGCCGTGAAGCAGAAGAAGAGAACTTATGCCCCTGACAGGCTGGAAACCATTAATTAGGAGGTCCAGAAGCTCCTAGAAGCTGGATTTATTGAGTAAGTGTAATTCCCTGAGTGGTTGGCCAACCCTGTAATGGTCAGGAAGGCCAATGAGAAGTGGAGGATGTGCATCGACTTCACTGAGTTATGCCCCTGACAGGCTGAAAGCCATTAATCAGGAGGTCCAGAAGCTCCTAGAAGCTGGATTTATTGAGTAAGTGCAATTCTTTGAGTTGTTGGCCAACCCTTTAATGGTCAGGAAGGCCAATGAGAAGTGGAGGATGTGCATCGACTTCACTGAGTTGAATGATGCTTGTCCTAGGGACTGCTACCCCCTATCAAGGATTGATACCTTGATCGATGCCACCACTGGACATGACATGCTGAGTTTTATGGATGGCCTCGGCGGTTACAATCAGATTAAAATGCACAAGGATGACACCCCCAAGGTATCTTTCATAACTGACTTTGGCGTCTTTTATTATCTATATTGATGACATGTTAGTCAAGAGCCTATGCAGGGCCGATCATATTAATCACCTCAGAGAGGCATTTGAAATGTTGAGGCACCACAAGATGATGTTAAACCCCAACAAGTGTGCCTTTGGTGTTGGGTCTGGAAATTTTTTGGGTCAAAGGGTCTCAAAGAGGGGAATAGAGGCCAACCCCGACAAGATCAAAGCCATCATAGGCATGGAGCCACCACGCTCCATTAAGGACATTCAGAAACTGACAGGAAAAATCGCAGCTCTAGGGAGGTTCATATCTAAGTATGGAGACAAATGCCTACCATTTTACAAAACCCTTAAGAAGGTGAAGAATTTTTAATGGATAGCTGAGAGCCAAGAGGCCTCTGAATAGCTAAAATAGTACATGACTAAAGCCCCATTGATGGCCAAACCAAGTCTGGAGGATACCCGTTATTTGTACATCACGGTAACTAAACAAGACGTGAGTGCAGTCCTAATAAAGGAAGAACAGAAACTCCAGAAGCCTGTATACTATGTAAGCAAGGTGCTCCACAGAGCAGAGTTGAATTACTCAACCACAAAGAAGTTTGCACTTACCCTCATCATAACCTCGAGGAAGTTGAGACCATACTTCCAATCTCACAATATTGAAGTCCTGACAAACCAACCCTTGAGGAACATTCTCCATAGCCCGAAGGCCAGTGGAAGGCTTATCAAGTGGGCAATTGAGTTAGGAGAATTTGACATCAAGTATAAGCCTCAAACGGCCATCAAAGCACGGGCCTTAGCAGACTTTGTGGTCGAATGCACCATTAACGACCAAGAAGTCAGGGGGCAAGAGATAGTAACCCCAGAAGGAGGAGAGAAAGAGAAAGATAAAGATACGACCCAGAAAGAATATTGGGTTTCCATTTTAACGGAGCGTCCAAAACAAAATCTAGTGGTGCAGGCCTAGTCTTTGAAAGCCCTGATGGGTTCATGATTGAGTATGCTTTAAAATTGGACTTCCCAACTATGAACAATGAAGCAGAGTACAAAGTATTGATAGCCGGCTTATGTGTAACACCCCCAAATTCGGGGTCAGGAATCTGGGTCGTCATGCCATTCTTCAATCATGTATAACCTGTATTGATTCAATAATCCAACAGACACTACTAGAAATAGTGTATACGACATCGGTGCTTAGACATCGGCACGCAATGCACCTGATGTTAAAAGAATTTTTAACATCGTTTTTTCGTAAAGCGATGTTAAATTGGAATGTTGACATCGGTTTTGTATACTAAATGTTGTCTATGTTCAACTCTATAAAAATGTCAAATAATTAGTTTTCACTTTAATATCGGTTTTTTATATTACCCGTTGTATATGACTAATTTCAGAAATTTACCAAATAACTTGTCATTTCCCCCCTTCAATACATAATTTTCCCTCCATCCTTTTTAACAAAAAAATTATTCCCCCCTTAGACACATATTTTATTTCACCCCTTCCCAAAAACCACCCTCATTTCCCTTTGCTCATACACTCACACCCAGATCTATCTCTCAAATCTCAGCCGCCGCAACTCTCTCTCTCTCTCTCTCTCTCTCTCTCTAAATACACCATCTCCAACACCCGTACTATCTCTCTCTCATAAACCTCCGTCTACTTCATCTGTCCATTGTTTCTCTCCTTTGTCTCCTTTCTCATTAACCTTAATTTATACATCATACTTTCTAATAAACCCTAATTTACACCTCATAAATCGTGCTTAATTCTAATTAACCACAAATCGAGCTTGAAATTGGTAAGATTTGTGTAAATTAGCTTTGAAAAGATTCATATAAGGTAGTATTTATATACCTTTCTGCTACATTTTTTGATAATTTATCTCCGTGTTTTTTACTCTTGGTTCGTGTTTATGCAGCCTCTATGTGCAGGGATTCCCATTCATAGCACCCAAGGTTCTTTCTTTCCTTTCCTTTTTTATAACATTTGTTTAAATCTTGTACAATTGGTTAAATATAATCAATTGCAAAAGATTTAAATATGTCATATCCTCTATAATGTCCATTGAGTATTTTTTTATATTTAAAATTTAGATCTGTAGAATATGCCTAAATTTTGTATTTACATAAGTTATTGTATGTATAGTAGGCCAAAGTTTAGTATTGAATATTACTGTTTTATTATTAATGTGAGTTAAAATTCATGTGCTAAAAATTAAACACAGGTTAATTAATTAATAAATAAGAGTTTTGATATTTTTTTGTATATGAGATAAGACTTGTTGATTGTTAAAAAGTTAAGTTCAATGATTATGATATTTAAAGACTTCCATGTCATACTTTCAAATTGTTTGTAGTCTTGTGTATATTATTAGCTTGTACGCAAGAAGAGGTTAACAAGGCCATGGAAACAATGAAAAAAGTACAAAGTAGTGGGCACAAACTATGCTTTTAAAGTGAGCAAAACTCTTCCACAAAGCTGCAATTGCTGATGGTCTAATGAAGGAAGCCAAAGACTCAGTTATAGAGGTACTTTGTAAGACATAGGGGCAATTGTACATATGGTATTTAAGTTTTGATTTCCTGACCAGCTTCTTTATTACAAATAATTATTCTTCTTATTAGTTTACTGGAATTATAGTAATCTTATATAATTTCTAGCATTTAGCATTATTCTTGCTGATATTGGCTTAGTCTTGTGATTTTATTTTCCAGTTTGTTTTGTGGGTTTGATGATATGTACCGTCTCTTCTTGGGAGCTTGAAGAACCTCTATTCTTAAATAAGCAATATGGTTTGTCTAAAGGAAGTAATCAGTCTATTTTATTAAGGTTTACCAAACGTTTCATGACCGGGGTCCTTGCTCGACAGATTAAAGCTGAAAAAGTTCTGCACCGAAAAGTTAGTAGTAGTATTAACTTTGAAATTACCTGATAGATATTGAATGTTGTATGTATAGTATAGTATATTGAATAATGAGTAATTCCAAAATCTTAACTTCAGGGCTCTAACGGTGGAGTGAAGTTATACTAGGAATTGCTGATGATGGATCTGCTAATGAGTCAAGCTCACAATATGGAATGATTGTTTTTGCCTTTATGTATTTGTCTAATATCCTTCAATTCCAGTCAATTGAGAAAAAAGATGAAGGTACATGTAATATTATTTTGTCTCAATTTCTATTGCACTCATTATCATATTTATATGGTACATTTTAACCTTTGTGCTTATGTGGGTGCTGACAGGTAAGATGTGGATTAAAATGGAGAGAGTTGATGAAGGTATAGTGCACATAATTGCTCAAAAACACATAAGGTGGATTGTCATGGGATCAACAATAGAGAAACAATATTCAAAGTATGAAGCATCTGTTTGAGTTACAGTTTTATCATTGTGATAATGTTTCTAATTTCTTGCAAAATTATATCAGATAGAGTATGATATAATTGCACTATCTTACCGACAATAATAATAAATGATATTCTGTATAGAGGTATGTTGACCTAGGTTTTACTTTTATGTAGAGGTGATTGTAATTTGATAATTTGAGGTAGAACAAATGGAGTCTAATTCACAGAGAAGGGGTGGAGGAAGTATGGTTCCGATATCGCCATCGCATACTCCGAGGTCGACTGACAAGTCGATGAGGGATCTACGATCGGATGGAGGAAGTATGGTTCTGGAGGCTTGAATAGTGCAAACATGCATGGAATATTATCAGGGGCCTTCACTCCATCATAATGGATGGAGCTACGACATCAGGCCTTGATCTACAAGTATATCACTGTAAATTCCCACGTCCCTTCTAATCTTCTCAGCCCTATTCGAAAAGCCCTTGATTCCGCTGGTTTCTCTAGTTTTCCAGGTTCCTATCTAAGACCCAACACTTGTAAGTTTGCATTTTGGTCTTTTATATAATGCCATTTTTATTTACATGTAAGGTTAGTATATGCTTGCATCCCTTTCAATATGAACTCAGTATAATTGTTGTTTGAATCTTGTTATGTTTATGTTTGAGCCTTTTGACTGATTTTTATGTTTCTCTCTATCTGTCTATCTTTGCTTGATCAGTTTTACTTATCCCCTGGAAAGATAGAACTGTTTGTACTATATTTTAGCCATTTGGGGACAATAATAGTTTGATTTTAGTGTACTATTTATTATGGAATTATATATCATGTAAATCCAAATGTGAATAAGTAGAGAAGTACTGAATTTTTAGGGAAATCATGTGTGTAAGTAATTTTGTTCTATGTCAAACAGTGGGATGGGGTGCTTTTCATTTGGGATTTTCCAACAACACTGATCCTAAGACAGGGAGGTGTCGTCAGACCGATGGCAAGAAATGACGATGCTCGAGAGATGTTGTTCATGTTCCTGACCAAAAATATTGTGAGCGACATGTCAACCGAGGATTCCAGCGTTCAACAAAGCCTGTGGAAGGTAAAACTGGCCATTCCGTCTCTGGAACCACCAACACTACTGTTAAGTTTATGCCTACATCCTCTGCCTCAGTGGTTCCGGCCAACGGTACATCTAACAATATTGGCCTCTCGCACCACCAAGTAACCCACTTGCAGGATGGTGCATCTTATCCTTCTGTAACTCCCCATCTTAACAGGTGATGGAGAATTTACTTATGGGTTTTTTATATTCTTTAATCTTTTTGCACATATTTACCTTATAGGCTACATTCTCTGAATTTACATAGCTAGTTGATGCATGTGCATATGTATTACTCTGTCAAGTAGTAGTACATAATTTTTACCCTTAGGCATAGTATTGTGGTACTACTACTTCCTAGTTCCTACTAGAAAAAGGCTTTATACATAAATTTCACTTTTTATTCTACATTCTAATTTTCAAGTATTGAACCTGAACCTGATGTTGTGTATTTCTTCAGCAGAAGTTACCTAAACAACTAAAATGTTGATGAGAAATTACAAGATGGTACAGGACTCTCCATGTTGTCTTCGAACATTAGTCTGAAAGAAAATCAATTTTTGACTCAAAAATGGAAGAATCTATATCAAGAACCCTCTAGGAGTGAATTTGGACTTGTTTGCTCTGATTCGCTGCTGAACCCTTTCCAGAAAAGCACTTCAATGATAAGCTATGATTCATCTAAAGACATCATGGACATCCAAAACAAATAACAGCTATATCTCCTGGTCCTGGTGCAATAGGTGGAAACAAGACAAAGTCTCCTGGTCCTGGTGCTTGTATTTTATTTGAAATGCATGTATAGTATGGTATGAGTAATATTTTGGTATTAGACTTGTAATTTGGATGAGTACCTTTATGTTTCTTAATGGATGTTTTTTGTTGGGATGTTGCATTATTTTGGTTCCCTGTGGCTGTAAATAGTATCAGGATGACATGCAATTTACAGAACATTAACATCACAATTGTACATGTAAAGCGATATAAAAAATGTACAAAAGACATCATACAAAATAATATTAAACGAAAAAGAACTAAAAATCGATGTGAAATAGTCATTTGACATCGGTTCTGGAAAAAAACTCAATGTATTTTAAGTTAAATAACATTGGTTAGAGAAATTGGCTGATGTTAAACAAAAAGATTTAACATCAGTTTCGTGAAGAACACCCATGTCTTATCCATCATTTCACATCGGAGGACTTATTTAACCGAAGTCTGATCAAACATTTCACATCGGGCAAGTAATTTAATCAATGTCTGATCTAGCATTTCACATCGGTTTGTTCGAAAGAATTTTAATAAATGGCTTTTAGAGCTTGTAAGTTTCATATTTTAATGGATAAATACCTCATAATATACTCATATTCACCTAGAAATACTGTAATATAAGCTAAAATTTGCTGCAAAGACATCACATTTAATCTTAAAACCGATGTATAGCACTGTAGTAGACATCGACTGTTAACCGATGTCAAAGGCTGATGATATTTAACATCACACGCGAAGACATCGGTTCAGATTTTTTTTAACATCAGTTCTGAACCTATGTCTGATCCCATATTTCTAGTAGTGAGACCTCAATCTCACGCCCACACACACAAGTTATAGCCTTAGAAACGATGTAAAAAATATAATCTTCTTTTATTACAACTCAAATGTACTTTACAGGATCTTAAACAATTATGGTAACCTCTACATGAAATTATAATAATTACTACTAACATCTTATAACTATCTGAATACTCTGGTCCTCCTGAGACAAAGCTGCAAAGGATTCTCCCCACGATTTCAAGTGACTAATTCCCACACCGGCATAATGGTAATCTGTTGTGTTATGATATTTAAAAGAAAGCAAGAGTGAGCAATGATGCTCAACCATAATGTATAAAATAGTTGGAAAATAACTGTTAAAATAATACTTCATCGTATAATAGGATGATTTGAAAACTTGGTGGTACACCTTTCTTTATTTAAATCAAATCAGATATTTTATATATATATATATATCAAAATAACTTTACAATGCTCTCGATAGTATTATGTACTCAGGAGAATCAATCTCTTGGTGTTATACACTTTTTTTCAAAATAATGTTTTTGATTGACTTATTAGTCTGCAAATACCTTAATGGTAAACCCAACACCTAGGCTTGGGTTACAATATTACATCTCAATTCCAATTAGAAGAATATAGGACATTCAACGGAGCCACCGCATGCGATGATCAGTCGTAATACGGAAATTTGTAACCTTTTCTACTAGTAGAAGGATTACTCTCATACATCTAGTTGTCACCCTTGTCGCATTCGGGCATATTATGTGTGGCCCATACATCCAGGCTTTCCACATACTTCACATGTTTACATGTGGCACACCAGTATTCGCTCCAGTACACAAAGTACTAGAGTCTACCCCTCCTTGTCCTTTTAAAGAATCTTATTATAAAACTGAAACTTGAATTATATTGAAGTTTCTCAAGCGTTTTACTTGTTGATTGACACAACTCATCTTATATATGTATATATGTACTTCAGAGAATTTTCGGAGGAAGTACTAAGATAATTTGGGTTGATCATTGTTAACAGATAAGTATTTAAGGGGGAGTTTCCTTTGACACAATAGTCAAAATAATTAATCTATATTGAAATAATATTTTTCGAAGTTCGGATAATACCAAAATGATTTTTGAAACTTAGAAAATATTTTGAAATAAGATTTATAAGTTTTAAACCATATAAAATCATTAAATAAATATTTAATAATCGATTATCATTTATTAAAATAATTAACCTCGAACAATTCTATTTTAAAAGAATATTTAAAATAATATTCCCCAACTGATTTATGTTTAAGTAAATAGATTAAATCTTTAGTAAATGTCAAATATTTAAAATTTATAAATAAGAATTCATCTAAGAATACTTCTTATTTTAAATGAATATTTAAATTAATATTCATCGTTTAAATAAATTATATGAGTTGAGGGAACACGATATTTGGAAATAGTTTTAATAAAAGTTCGAGGTATTTAATACTTCGCAAGAGGACATCGAGTCCATTGGAATAATATAAGTATGCACTTTACTCATCAAAAACATCTCCGTAATACCTCCAAGTTTTTCTATAATACATACCGAACGACTCTCGGTTTACAATATATGTATCACGCTACTCTCTAGCGTTAATATTATTAAATAAAAACACCTCTGAAATTCTTCCGGGTTTTCATCACTTATATTGACCGACTCTCGGTCTAAATATACATCTCATATATACAACGCTACTCTCTAGTGTTATCAATTAAAATCCGGGAATAATTTTTATACCAAAATCATTAACATATCGTATGAGATTATATATCATAATTCGTAAAATATCGTAATACAACATCATGTATATATCACAATTGTTAGAAAAAAACACAACAGAGAAGTTTTAAAAAGGTAGGGTTTGTAAACTTGCCTGGAGTCCAAGATACGTTTTCAACTTGTACTCATTCTGGGTTTTCTAATAAATAAATATCATAATCTTAATCAGATTCTAAAATGAATGCAAATAGGTGAAAAGCATTTCAAAAGTTCGGTCAACTACGAAGTTTTACTATTCATACCGATTTCACTAAAACGTTGATTTCTCTCAAATCGTTAACTCAATTGACGCACCGTTTTCGCGTGAAAGATCTAGAAAACATTTAGAACAGATTTTTTGAAAATTGTTTTCTGATAACAGGGGTGAAAATCCCGAAGTGGCAGTTTAATGGCAGTAGCTATTCTTGATGATCACTCCTTACGCGACCTCGGCTCCGACATTTTTATAAAAACGAAAAATTAAAATCTTTAGCTGAAATTTTAAAGAGCGCTTCCACATTGTATAAGTAATCTATTAACCAAGTTTCATGATTTTAAAAATGTTTAATGGCCTCAATTATACCCTCAAAGTCAGAACTAAGTAGCAGTTTGGTTTTCTCGACTATGTTCACTAAAACGAATTTTCTCCTAATCCGTAAATCATCTCGGCACCATCTTTATATGGTTAAAAACTAGAAAAAAATAAATTTACATCTATATCCAGTGGTGTGTAAAAATATTAAATTTATATTTGTATTTATTGATTAAAATAGTCCTAAATATAAACGGATCTTACGACGGCTATATGCGTAACGATTCCCGGTTTTAACTACGTTAATTTCATTGGCAACAACTCAAACACCAATTCCTTCATATTTATTACAATATCAGTCACTAAACTATATGAAATCATCACCAACATCAATCCATAACAATCAACCATCAAAATCTAAATTTTTATAATTCAAACTCAATGAATCAACATGTACTTAAACATAACTCAAACTCAATCTTATAACTCAAGTAAATCAAAGGGTAGATGATATTTATAAATTCCTTATAGCTTTTTAATACTTAATAATTTCCTAAAATCCTTGAACTTTAGAAGGCCTTAAACTTCCATAAAAAATCAAGAAAACAAGTTAGCGATTTTTGGAGTTACTATTCACCCTCAACTTCAAACATTTTTCTAAAATTGAAAACTTCATTGATAGGCTTAAAATTTGGTAAGTGACTTTCCCATGATATGAAGCAGATTTGGTAAAAATTTAATAAATTTTGAATGAGTAGAATGTGAGTTTTGAATTTTTCTTTCCTCCTTGTTCTTGAAAATCAGCAGTGTGTTCTTGAAGAGAGAGGGGGAGAGAGAGGGGGGAGAGAGAGAGGGAGAGGGAGAGGGAGAGGGAGAGGGAGAGGGAGAGGGAGGGAGGGAGAGAGAGATAGAGAGAGAGAGAGAGAGAGAGAGAGTTGCTTGGCTTAGCTTCCTTTGGAAGTATTGGGTGATATTTGTTATATATATTGTATATGTAGAAGATGTGTTCAATAAGATGCTTCCAATTCAAGCCTAGGTCTTAGCTTGCACATCACACTTGACTTGGCATTTTAATTATTAAACATGAATCTTTATTTTAAGGAATGTTGTCTTTCACTTAATTCTTAATTTTATTAGCTAGCTTTGATAATTTATTTCTAATTAATTTTTATGGGATTTGCATGGTCTTGGTTCATTTATTTATTCGCTTACGTATTTGCTTGGTCGCTTATTCGTTTTCGTGGTAAATCTTCGTAAGCGATTCGCGGTGTAAATATTTTAATTGTAATTCCAATTTTTTCTCATACTTGAGCTTGGGTTATATTCATAGAATTTTAAATCCTTGATCGTTGTGGAATTCTCGTATTTCTTGATAGCTCATAAAATAAGGTCATTTTTTAAATATTGGTTTTCCTCCGAAAACTAACAACTTTTACATAAACTCATTTGCTACGTCTAATCATAATATCAACTCGGAATCTTAAATTAAAAAATCTTATATGGTGTGGTCGCAAAATTTTTTATTAAACCGCAAGGTTACTATTTATAAAGGTCTTTTACCGATGTCAAAAATTTGGGCTTTTACATTATGCTTGTCTAGAGCCGTAAGGGCAAAAAATCTGAAGGTCCGTGGAGACTCAAGACTTGTAGTTGCTTAAGTCAATGGAGAGTTTGAAGACAAAGATGATACTATGCCAAGTACCTGAGATTCATGAAAGAAATCCTGACTCAAATTGATGAATGGTACGCAGAACATGTTCCGAGAGAGGAGAACACTACGGTTGATGCCCTATCCCAGTTCGAAATCAATAACTATCGAGAAGTATCTACTTCCAGGTCCTGAAGACCCCTACTATACATGTCATAAATTTGGTAGCACTGGTTGGTATGACAAGTTGTTGGATAGACCCGATCAAAACCCACCTTGAGATTGGATGATTCCCCGATGATGCCCAGAAGGCACGCAAGCTGTCAGTGAGAGCATTGATATATTCATTGATTAATGGCCTTCTGTGTAAAAGGTCCTTTGTTATTCCATACTTGAAGTTCTTGAGACCTCTTGAAGCAGATGAGGCACTAAGAGAACCCCATGAGGAGATTTTTGGACAACAATTAGGGGGCAGGGCCTTCGCTCACAAGATAACTCAACTGGGATTCTACTGGCCAACTATGCTAGAAAATGCAAAAGCTTATGTAAAGAAATAAGACAGATGCCAGAGGCATGCACCAATAGTCCGACAGTCCCTAGAGAGGCTTACATCCATCAACACACCCATCGCTTTTGCAATATTGGGAATGGACAATTCTTCTGGGAGAAGGTGATATGTTGATATGTGATCCCACGCATCCTTGTCACGTGTAATAGGCGATAATTTGATAATGCGGGGTTCAGAGAGTATTGCAACGATAACAGTATAGAGTTTCACTTCACTTCGGTTACATACCCCTGCAAATGGGCAGGTGGAAGTTGCTAACAGAATCATCCTTGATGGACTTAAGAAAAGGGTTGAACGCTCAAGGAACATTTGGGCAGACGAGTTGCTGCCTATACTATGCTGGCTTACGGAGCCAAGGCTGTGGTGTCCCTTGAGATCACCCTTGATCACCTGGGGTCGAAGCTTATGAACCAAAAATCAATATAGAAGGCATGAGGCTCGCTCTCGATCTCATTGACGAGGTCAGAGATGAGGCCCATGCCCACAATGCAGAGCATCAATGAAGAGGCTTCCTCTATTACAGTAGAAGGGTTAAAGAAAGGTTCTTTAAGAAAGGAGACTTGGTCTTAAAAAAGATTGAGGCATCAGGAGTTGAAGAGAAAGGAAAGCTAACCCCTAACTGGGAAGGGCCGTATAAGGTCAAGAAAATATTAGGACGAGGATCCTACAAGTTGGAAACCCTGAGAGGGGACGAAGTGCCTCATACTTGGCACATTTCAAACCTGATGGTTTATTATATTTAGGACATGAAAAACATGTTCCTAGTACTTAGTAGTAGATGGAGGAAAAAGGTCGACCAATGTACAAGAATCTAATGAATAAAAGTCCCGAAGGACCAAAGTACCAAAAATAAAAGATGAATATAAAATCAAACTACAAATGCAGGAGATCCTGGCGGATCATAAATCAAGGCACGATGGAAAATTAGGTTATACACCGAAAATGTTCAAGTCCATCAAAGACCGCAAATAGATAACCGTTGAATACAAGCCACACACGGCAAATAAAGCCATGCAATGCCTAAATACTGAAGGGCAATTTATAGTCCAAAATCAGATGATTGGCCAATAGTGGCAACCTCAGAAACAGCCCAAAGGCTAGGAAAGCCTCACGAATTAACCATATCTGGGTAAGAGCTATAATCGGAGCCAATAGAAATGTGAATAGAGCGCGGATCGTCATCATGGGTGTCCATCATCATAACAAAGTCTTCTGACTGTTGATAAATGCCAAAAGAGCTCTAGAATCCCAATCTTGAAACTTTCTCTCAAGTTTCTTCATCAATGCCCTCAAGGCCATGTGTTAACTCCTCAATTTTGCACTCTTAGTGAAAGAAGCTGCAGAGTAGGCATTGGGCTAATAAGAAAAAAATATTAGAAAACTAGCTTCATGAAATGTATTTGGTCGACTAAAGTCTACACTACAGACTCCAGCCTACCAAAGAAGGCCGATCAGTCTCCAAAGAAGGACTTTGACTGACTAGACATCCCTCGGAAAGGGCTCTAGCCGACCAGCCTCCAAGGGAGGCCTTAAGCCAGCAAGGCTCCCCCTTAAATTTGAAGTATTGAAAGCTTTAAAAATAAGACATGTACCTGATACAAGGCATGAGCCCCACACATCTCCGCTTTAGGAAGCTGTTCGCCTAATAAGAACAAATGTATTCAAGGGTATATTAGGAGGAAGATCGGTACCCTCAACAGAGAATCCTCGAACAAAAAAGAGAGAAGAAAGTCTAAGATATAAGTCTTAATTCAAGACTAATTACACTAATTATAATTATTAGTAAAAGTATTATGGTAAGAGCAAAGTTTAGCTCTTAAACCAACACTTATGGTCATCTATAGCCATGACTTGATATTGAGAAGATTGAAGTTCAAGAACTTCCACGAAACAAGATCCCGAAGAGCCGAGAATCTCTGGACATTGAGGTGTCGGCCGACCAGGGCCTCAAGAGCTTGGTCTCAATGGCCGACCAAGAGTGATTGAAGACGTCTCCTCCATATGGAGGGGTTAGGCCAATTGGGACGTCCTTGAAAGAACATCTACAGGCATCTGAAACTAATAGAGATGGCCCCCAAATAAAAGTTCTAAGAAAACCATGAACTAGAGCCAGTGTTAGGTCCCAATTTGTTTGTAGAAGGGGGGGTTGAATACAAACAGTACCAAATAATCGAATAAATGCGGAATAAAAAAAATGTGAAACAAAATTCAAGTTAAATAAAAATATTATTAAACTTGAAAGGTGTTACAACAACTGTATCGATTACAAGGTATTAATCTCAAATCAATTATCACAAATCTAGAATAAATTCGACATGAACTTTTTCTATTTTTACAATAATTAGAATCAAATGCTAAACGCGATTTGAGATTAAGTTCTAGGGATTTTGATCCGCTAGATTGTTACACAAGAACAAGATAAAGATTTCTAGTTGATTGGATTTAACTTTGCAATCTAGAAATTGATCTTTGAATTTCAGCAGAGAACAATGAAATATTTCTTAGGCGGCTGCTGTGTTCTTGTATTTTTTCAGTGAGTGAATGTCTTCTGCTTCTTTTTCTTTTTGTATGCAATCCAACAAAATTACTTGAACTGCAATGACAATCGGGAGGACAATCTCTTTGGCTCAGCAAGACTTTCAGTAGGACTTTCAATTGTACTAGCAAGACAATCTGATTGAACTACAATGACTATCGGTATGACAATCAGTTGAACTAGCAAGACAATCTCCTTCTTAGTGTAACTTTCGGTATGACAATTGAAATGACTTGGCATGACAATCGGTATGACAATCCAGATTGTCATGCTAGTTCATTTTCAATTGTCTTACTGATTTAAGACTGTTTTTAAACCAATTAAACTTCTGAAAATTCCTAAAATTAATTCAGAATTAATTAATCAATTAATTCAATTAATAAATAAATTATTCTTCACAGATATAATTTATTTTCTTAATTAAATTAGATGACTTAATTAATTAATAGAGAATTAATTCTAGTCTTGAGCAGCAACCATTCTTCTGCAAATCTTCTGAAAATCACTGAAAATTATGAATCAATTCCACCACTTCAACGTTGACACTCGATGTACTGTCTGGTTCATGAGTGACTAACTTCCGTGACGTTTCTTCATGTGTTGACTTTGATACTCTGATTTTCTTCTGATTTTCTTCAGATTAAATCCTTGTAATTAATGATACTCTGACGAGATCTCTGTCACTTGATTAAATCCACGATCTTGATTTATATCACTGAGGCATGATCAACTTCTTGAACTTCTTCCAGTGAATTAACTCCTCAAGTCTGTAGATAAACCTTGTTTCTGAATCCTTTGACATATATTACTTTGCGAGATCTCTCTGACGGTCGATCCACTATTTACTTATTACATTCTTATTTGAGTTGAGTTGAATCCTCGAATATACAAATAGGCTATGACATATGACTTACAATCTCCCCCTATTTGTTTGTTAGACAATAACACACAAATACCTAGAGGATAACTCAACTAACAAATAAGAAAAAGATATAAACAGAAATGCAAAGTAAATAGTAGAAAAGTTCTGGACTAGATTTAACATTTTCCAGATTCCAAGTAGATGTTCCTCTAGACTGAACATATCTTCAAGTAGTTCCATCTTCACATGTACAACCACATTTCCTGTTGAGAAGCCCATATCTCTTGCTTCTCCCCCTATGAGAATCAACTGATTAAAGAAGATCACCTTCGTTTTACCACCTCTCCCGTACAATAGGATCCGCAGATAAAAACCAATGGTACTCCCCTAACTGCTTCTTCCCTTACTAGGAAATCACCTTGTGTTTACCACCTCTCCCGTACAATAGGATCCGTAGTTAGAAACAACAATGGTGTGGTGTAGTGTACATTTTTAGGATCTTTTTCTTCCTCCCTGCTATTTCTCCCCCTTAGTTGAGGAATCCTCCAAACTATTTCTTAAGCTTTTATCTCCCCCTTAAAGAAGGAATGTATGCCGTCGTCTGAAGGAGTTCTCATATTTCACTTGGTTGGAAAAGAAATAACAAGTAGTTTCTCTTTCTACCTCACTGTGAGTGTGTGATTCTGTTTAGTGTACCTCACATGTGTTTCACTCTTCTCTCCACTCGTGTTTACACTCATTCTCATAAGTGTATCACTCTTCTCTCATAGCTCCATAATCCAGCTGTACCTGCAAGGAAAATCACCTTAGCCATCCTTTAAGGAGGTCACAGGTGGTGCAATGGGAGTTCACAAATCCCCATCCTTGTTAAACTCGTCAGATAAATCTGAGTCATAATCTACAAGTTGCTAGTTTCCCTTTTAGGGTTCCAGATTTGAATTCTGGGAAGGTAAACAATGATCCAACGATTTTAGCATAAAGATCAAAGTTCCCTTCTAATGTCTGTGAAGACACTTCCTTGTGACTTATCAGGTAATATCTGAATCATTGTCAACAAGTTGCCGATCTGCACCTATGTCAGATCCACTATCCGCAGATGCATCCAGGGGATTTAAGCCTGGGGAGGTAGACACTGACCACTGACATATGGCTTTTGGATCAGTATCCTCTCCTAACACCTGTAAAGGCAATTGGTCCACTAACGAACCTTGAACAATCGAATCTGACCTTAAAATGGTCGAAACTCTTGTTTCCGTCAACTCATCCTTTGTGTGTGTAACCTCTTCTTGTGCATCAAGAATTGTTTATGTTTGAAGTGGTGACACTACATCGGATACCTTGGCCGACAGGAAAAATTCAATAGACGCACCCTGTTGAGAGAATGAATCTAGTAACTGTTTTTGTGCCTTTTCAGTCATTACATCTTTTTGAGAAGATGTCTGGGGGCTAGCAGTTGTCTCGGTTTAAATACTACTCATCCATGTAGGAGACAGAGCTACTGGGTTGACTACAGAACCTTCCTTATGTGGTGCACTAAGGCACTATCTCCCTCACGCTCATTCATACTACATTTAGTGGTAAGAGAGTGTTGGTTGGTTCTGTTTTTGTGTTTGTCTTTACAGTCTGGGATAGACGTTGTGGGTTTTCAACCTCATGACTGTCAATGAAAGAAAGTCATTGGAGACTGAACCTGTAACACAGAACATATGGCACTATAGAGATAATGATGTACAATAGTGATTTTAAAAGATTTTACATGAAATAAGAAATCACTAATGTAGAAAGAAGTTTGATTTTGTATTTCAATATGAATGAGTTTTTTTTTTTTTGATAAAACATTGATCACTTAGGGTAAAGTCTAAGTAATTCTCATTCATATCAAAAGCTCACAAATATCTTCAACATAATGTTAACAAAATATCATTGACCGATACTTGTCAGGTACTTTATATTCCAACTGTTATGTTGCATAATCAATATACCACTGCACATATAAAACAATATGATTGTGCTTAGTGATAAGATAGTTATTAATATAACGACTCTACTTATTCATATAAAATTATAACTTATGTTAGAGTGCCATACCATGTCCTTGACGATTGCTTGAGCAGTATACTAGTTCATACCAACCTGAAGTGAGATTGTGAATAAGAGATTGCATAGTCCAATAGATCTGCAGCTGCAAAGTCCATGAACTGTGGTGCACTGACTTCCTCTTTTAATTCACCAATCAGGATTACACTTGTACACATCTTACTAGAGTCCAATTCCAAGTGTAATGTGCAGCAGGTGCTTGATATGTCGTAATATTCCCAAGTCTCGTCACTGGTGCTATATGTTGGATACTGCTTCCTGATAATAACCTAGCACAATATACAAAATTACAATGATAACATTCCCAGCTTGCAAACAGCCATATCCCTCAGATAAACCTTTGCTGTTATCTCCAAAGGTAATCAGGGGGCCAGCTTTCTCAATCCTCATTTGATAGCAGGGCTCTATCTCCGGTCATATGTCTTGATGATCCAATGTCAAGAATCCATACTACCGGTTACACCTGTTTAATGCCCTGCACTTCAAATGGATTAGACCTTCTTCGGAACCCAAACTTGGTTGGGCCCGGCACACTTGTAGAATTATCCTTTGTCAGGCAAAACAACATTTTTAATTTTAATGGTCTCAACATCCTCAATGACTGAACATTTGACCTTGTAAACAGCCTTAACAAATTTCTGTTTAAGCTTAGGCACAAATGTCTCCTTTCTAGCCTTAGAAGGACTAGCAGTCTTACACCTATCATGTTTCTTGTTATTCACATGCTGACGAGGAGTAGTCTTATCATTAGACATATGCTTACCATTAAAATAAGCATACATCATATTAAAAGCACAAGACATACAATTAGAAACACCACATGCTTTATGAGAGTGATTAACAGCAAGGAATTTATGCATGGTAGACATGGCATTTTTGTTATCCAACTCATGTGTGTCTGAGTTAGTCTCAGTTGCTTTCACAACTTTGACTGGAACTTTCGACACACTTGACTTGGAAACAACCTTCTCATTAGCAAGATCTTCAGCACGTATTTCTTCTTGAATAACAGAAGAGGTCGCATCAAATGGTTCAGCAATTGATGCTTTATAGAGGGGTTCATCAACACCCTTAAGCACATGTGGTACTTCCCTCCCTTTAGCACAGACATGAGGAGGGGAGTTTATGTCTAATTCTCCAATAGCAGCATTATAATCATAACCTATTCCAGATGTTTGATTAACAGCTTGCTTACTGTAGAACTCTTTAGCCTTCGAACAAGAATTGAAGTAGGCTCTAACCTTAGTCTCAAGACCGGTGATCTTGTCTTTGAGAATAGTTTCGAGTTTTCTATAACAGTCAACTCTATTCTCTAGAAAAGATACCTGTTCTTTTAATTTGTCTTGATTAATGTGCACAAGTCTTAATTCATTGACCTCTTTCTCAAGGTCTGTGATCTGTAAACTTAACAGTTCATTATCACGACGTGCACAATCTAAGTTACCTCTTAGATGATAAACCATTTCAGCATCAGAAAGTTTTACCTCTATTCTTGACGATGAAGCTTTTCTATCAATAGCCATAAGAGCAAGATTTCCTTCATCTTCATCTTCACTGTCAGTATCATCCCAGCTTCTTCCCTTTGCCAGATAAGCCCTTTCAGAGTTCTTTCTTACTTGCTTTGGCTTCCTACATTCTGTGGCAAAGTGTCCCAACTCATTGCAGTTATAGCATCTAATGGTGCTCCGATCAACCATCCCTGTTTTGTATCCACCACTGCTGGTGTTAGAGGATGAAGATCCACCTTTCTGGAATTTGTTGTAGTTGGACTTGTACTTAAGCTTGGGATTCCTCTTGAATCTGACATGGGAGAATCTCTTGACAATTTGGGCCATTGACTCGTCTTCCAATTGCTCCAGCTCTTCCAAGGAATAAAAATCATCACTTGATTGATTTGTAGTAGGAGGATCATATTCTGCTACTAACTCATTTTCCTCACCCTTGGAAAACTGTACCATTCTTTCTAACTGTTGAGATTGTTGTTGTTGTTGACCTTCAGCTACAAGTGCATTAGATGTGCTGACCATTCTATCCTTCCCGTAGACTTCCTTCTGTTGAATCTGCTCCAACTCATAAGTTTTTAACACTCCATAGAGCCTGTCCAAAGAAATCTCACTCAGATCTCTAGCTTCTCTAATGGCAGTGATTCTATGTTCAAGATGAGCTGGCAGTGTTAAAAGGAACTTTTTGTTGACCTCCCTGATTGAATAATACTTTCCATTGATGTTCAGGTTGTTGATCAACGCATTGTACCTCTCAAACACTTCAGTAATTCCTTCTCCTGGATTTGATTTGAAATGTTCATATTCAGAGGTTAGGATTTCCAACTTGTTCTCCCTAACTTCCTCTGTGCCTTCATTAATTACCTCAATAGTTTCCCACATGTGTTTAGAATTTTTACAGTTCATCACATGTCTGTTCATCAAGGGATCAAGGGAATCAATTAATATTAATTGAAGGCTGGCATCCTAGGAGGCTTCTTCCTTCTCAGCAGGAGTAAAATCTTCGGGCTCTTTTGGATAGGTTCTAGCTTTAGTAGTCACCACACCATCTATTATTACCTCCGGTTCAATAACCATCGGAGTTTTTATACCCTTCTTTAACAAGTTTGAATATTTGGGATTTGCGACTTGTAAAAATAATAGCATCTTCTTCTTCCACATGATATAATTCTCTTTATCAAATTGTGGAATTTTAACGGTTCCAACTTTATGTGAAGTCATTATGAATTTTTGAATAAATAAAAATTCAAGGAGTTGAAAAATCACAAAAGTCTAGGATCTTGATTTGTTCGTTAATCAGAAGGCTCTGATACCAATTGTTAGGTCCCAATTTGTTTGTAGAAGGGGGGGTTGAATACAAACAGTACCAAATAATCGAATAAATGCGGAATAAAAAAAATGTGAAACAAAATTCAAGTTAAATAAAAATATTATTAAACTTGAAAGGTGTTACAACAACTGTATCGATTACAAGGTATTAATCTCAAATCAATTATCACAAATCTAGAATAAATTCGACATGAACTTTTTCTATTTTTACAATAATTAGAATCAAATGCTAAACGCGATTTGAGATTAAGTTCTAGGGATTTTGATCCGCTAGATTATTACACAAGAACAAGATAAAGATTTCTAGTTGATTGGATTTAACTTTGCAATCTAGAAATTGATCTTTGAATTTCAGCAGAGAACAATGAAATATTTCTTAGGCGGCTGCTGTGTTCTTGTATTTTTTCAGTGAGTGAATGTCTTCTGCTTCTTTTTCTTTTTGTATGCAATCCAACAAAATTACTTGAACTGCAATGACAATCGGTAGGACAATCTCTTTGGCTCAGCAAGACTTTCAGTAGGACTTTCAATTGTACTAGCAAGACAATCTGATTGAACTACAATGACTATCGGTATGACAATCAGTTGAACTAGCAAGACAATCTCCTTCCTAGTGTAACTTTCGGTATGACAATTGAAATGACTTGGCATGACAATCGGTATGACAATCCAGATTGTCATGCTAGTTCATTTTCAATTGTCTTACTGATTTAAGACTGTTTTTAAACCAATTAAACTTCTGAAAATTCCTAAAATTAATTCAGAATTAATTAATCAATTAATTCAATTAATAAATAAATTATTCTTCGCAGATATAATTTATTTTCTTAATTAAATTAGATGACTTAATTAATTAATAGAGAATTAATTCTAGTCTTGAGCAGCAACCATTCTTCTGCAAATCTTCTGAAAATCACTGAAAATTATGAATCAATTCCACCACTTCAACGTTGACACTCAATGTACTGTCTGGTTCATGAGTGACTAACTTCCGTGATGTTTCTTCATGTGTTGACTTTGATACTCTGATTTTCTTCTGATTTTCTTCAGATTAAATCCTTGTAATTAATGATACTCTGACGAGATCTCTGTCACTTGATTAAATCCACGATCTTGATTTATATCACTGAGGCATGATCAACTTCTTGAACTTCTTCCAGTGAATTAACTCCTCAAGTTTGTAGATGAACCTTGTTTCTGAATCCTTTGACAGATATTACTTTGCGAGATCTCTCTGACAGTCGATCCACTATTTACTTATTACATTCTTATTTGAGTTGAGTTGAATCCTCGAATATACAAATAGGCTATGACATATGACTTACAGCCAGGGGATGGTCCTAGTGAAGACAAGAACATCCACGAAAACAAGTTTCGTGAAGAATAGAACGTTTACTAGAACAAGTTTCATGAAGAGTAGGACCCTTACAGAGGTGAAATTATGGCCTACCAAGAGTCAGTGATGTCTGGTCCTCCACAAGGAAGGGTTAGCCCGACTCGAACCCTCACGGAGGGAAATAAGTTTCGTGAAGAGTAGAATGTTCATGAGGGCAAGTACATAACGCTCACTAAAAAGGGTAGAATATCCTAAAAAAGAGTAGGACATTCACCAAAGCAAGTTCGAAGAACGTTCACCCTCGGTCAATCTGGACCACCATTGAGGTGGTTCCATTGCCGACCAAGAGCATGATTGGACGATCAGGCTACATGAAGCCCTTATGCCTGACCAGAAAACCCTGTAGGATTGATCCAGACCCTCTTGAAGATTTTCCGGTGGAAATCCTGTGAAATTTCTTGAGAATTTTTGAAAAATTAGATGCCCAATGAGAAAAAGTTTCATGAATATTAGAACGTCCAAGAGAACAAGTTTTGCGAAGGCTAAAGAGTCCATGGGAACAAAGTTTCATGAATACTAGAACGTTCGCGAAAATAAGTTTCATGAAAAACCGAACATTCACTAGAAAATGATCAAAAAAACCTTACTGAGGCTAAACAAGTCGTTAATCTCAACTGAGGATTAATTACACTAGTTACCATGATTAGTTAAGCCTATAAAGATTAAGAGCGAGATCAGGTTCTTAGATAAATAAGTTTCATGAAAGTATTCGCGAGAATAAGAGTAGGACGTTCACCGCAACAAGAGCAAGAGAAAGATTGGACGACCAGAAAAAATGTGCGCCTTTTTGGCCGACCAGGAACCTCTGTAGGATAGACCTGAGGCCTTCTGAAGGTTTCCAGTGGCCCTCCTATAAATTTTTGTTTAAAAAATCTTGAAAGGGCTGACCTCCAACGGAAATAATTTTCATGAAGACTGGGGCGTCCACAAGAACAAGTTTCATAAAGATCAGAAAGTCAGCGAGATCAAGTTCCGTGAAGACCAGAGTGTTCACGGAAATAAGTTTTGTGAAGAGTAGGGCGTTCACCGTAGAAAGTTCGGAGAACTTTTCCTCCCGGTCGACCAGACCACCCTGCAAGTGGCCCCAAGGCCGACCAATGTTAGGGCGAAAACACGCGCTAATATTCACGCAAGTATACCCGTTCGCAAGTAATATATAATACTTTCTAGTTCGTTCCCACAGAGACTCAGACTAATTATTGTTTAATTAAACTCACGCACCAACGTATGATTACTTCTCAATGTTAAGACACTAACACTTAGAATTGTTGACTAAATATTAACTACAATTAATTACTTAGTTATCACGTAAATAACACTTCAATTAATAATATTAACACACTCATGAGATCACAACTTCATTACTATATCCTTCAATAATTATTGTTATTACCTTTAGCATGTGACAGTGATGATATTAATCGAATAACAGGAAACTGATAAAAGCCAATTTTCATTGTACTACTACCATTCTTCCAAGCATCCACAATTAAGATAGAAGTTGAATAGTCATCAATTATGCTGAGTTCCTATATGTCTACAGAAATTGACAACACAACGATTTAAGCACAAGTTATTCTTTTTGATTACACAGGGCAAATAAAACTGTTAGAGTTACCCACTAATCATGCGTATCGTACATGAACCTATGCTAGCACGGCAAGTTCTAAATCTCAAGATCCACCATCACTTCACAAGAGATTAACACCCTATCTTATATGTTCGTGACACACATAAGACGAATACGCACAACCAATACTAGATATCATACAATCATCACACACTAAAGTATTAAACAATTAACTAAAGAATTCCATAGTAAATCCGTTGCGACCCCATGATCACGATTAGCCCATAATAGCACTTATCGTCATCATGGGTTCATATGAAATCATGATAAACAAACACAAGAAAATAATAACTAAACTTATTATATTAAATTAGAGTACGTCACAAGAGTAAATAGGTTCAAAGTAAGAAAACTAGCATCCAACGTTACAACGAAATAAGAATCACAAGAAAATATGCTTCCTCTTCGTTGCTGTGTGCTAAAATGGTCTTCTTCCTTATCTCCTTCGCTCCTTGCTTAATACCACGATCTCTCCTCTTGAAAACCTCTCCAAATCTACTTATATACTAGTCCCATAAAAATCAGATTACATAGAAGTTGGAAGCCAAACAGAAGTAGAAGTCTAAAAATAATTATTTAATTTCCTGACCCTGCGCGGCCGCTCAGCATAGCTGAGCGGGCGCTCAGGACCCTACTGGATTTTTTCTGAGTTTGCTCCGTTTTTTCGCCGTAATCTGCCCCTTTTTTTCCCCTCGCAATGGTGAACACTTGCCTAGGCTTATTCTTGATGATTACTCCTCCGAAATGCAACTAATACCCCGAAATGCATAAACACTAGAAAAATGCATCAAATACACAAAATACTTGATTTCAAGGCACCAATTTAAGCCATTTTAAGATGTTCTAAGTGGTATAAAATGCCACTTATCACTCCCCCAAACTTAAATCGATGCTTGTCCTCAAGCGTCACAGACTCAAAAACAAATAAAAACATGCATGAATGCAATCTATATGAAAATGCAGCGATCCCCCTTACTATGAACAAACCAACCAAATTGCAACATCTCAACAAATGCAGTTAGACGACTAAAGGTCAATAAACTCATGCAAACGAACATACAGCCAGAAATGTGGTGTGTGCAGATGCTTAACAGATATGCTTCGGAACTAGACCAGTTATTATGACTCAACTATTATCAAGTCAATCACATGATTATACAATGAATAAAAATTCTAGGCACAAAGTGACATATAACACTACAAGAATTTTTGGAGCTTATTACGGAATCATGCTTTTTATTCACGACAACAATGCTTATTTGATCGTGTAATGAGTGAGGTCCACAAAAGACTTATACAATGGTATCCATGTAACGAGCGTTAGGTTAGCAGATCCCAGACTCTAAAAGCCTTAGGTCACTAGGCACAAAGTCCCCTAAGAACTTAATAACTGGAATCCAAAGAGCCTACTCGTGATCAATTATGCATAAACACAATTTTTTTTTTAAATTTCCGAGCAAGTGCGTTTCGCTCCATCTTGCTCAACCCTAGACTACTCGCATAACATGCGAGCCGGCTACTAGCCATTTGACGCCTAGCCACAACTAGCAACAAATTCCATTTTTACTCCATTTTTTTCTTTTTTCATGCCTTTATCACTAAGAACCTATTATCGAATTCTAAGCATAATAAATAGATTAACCTCGAAAACAATCAGATCATAACAACAATCTAGCCCTTAAGCATTCTCTAAGACTTAGTGAAAATACAAGTGCTTCTAACATGCATATCAACCTACACGACTCAATATCACTTTAATGCTATCACTACACTCGCATCAACATCACAATTCAGTCGATAAATCATCGCAAAAGGGATCATGGTTTATGCATGAGCTACATGACATGATAAACAAATAAAGCTATAAATAAATTAAAAAAAACTATATGGCAAAAATTATGCAACTATATGAACTAACTATCATGAATATGCAACTATATGACTCACAAAAAATATTCCTTAACTACCACCCCCAAACTTAAAATCTTCACTGTCCCCAGTGAAGGTAGTAGAAAGGAACACAGGGTAAACCTACTCGGAGTTATCATCATCATCACCCTCAGTGGGTGGAGTATCAGGCGGCGGGTATGCAGAGTCCTCACCAAAAACTGGCCACTGGATATCATCTCCAAGGCCCCGAAAAGCGGTCCCTAACGCAAGGGTGAGCTCCTGAGCAAACCTGCTCTGCGTCTCGTACATAGCATCCATCCGTCGTGAAAGCCTCCTATACTGGGTATCAGCCATCCCAGCACCCTCCTGAGCTCTTGAAGAACCAGCCTCATCACGCCTAGGCCTAACCATAGTAGCACCTCGTACTGGACGCCCTCCTGGAAGACGATAACCCAGCCCATGCTCCTCGGGCTCACCACCGGTCCACTCCTGCATCCCATTCAGAGTCCCAGAATCAATCGGAGCGGTCGACAACTGCAACTGCTCATGAGCCGGCTAGTTCACTCCCACAGCTCGGCAAAGCTTCGTGACCGTGGATGCATAAGGGATGTTCATATGCTTAGCTCCCCTCAAAAACTTCAGAATTCCTTGGTAGATAAACTCACCAAGGTCCACATAGTACTCCTCATTAAGAATTCCCCACAACAACTGTGCTCTCTCAACTGTGACCTCGTGTGCATGTGAAGAAGGCAAAATATTAGCACAAATAAATGCGTTCCATGCACAGGCATACGTGTTCATAGCGATCGCCGGGAAGTGACGATACTCATTAGTGCCGGTCTTGAAGGTCCAAACCGTGCCCGGCCTACAGAGAGTAGCATAAATCAAATCCAAGTCGAAATCCTCAGCAGTCTTCTCATTCCAGTTATCCTCCTCGGGCTTCCTCTCTCGCTGCCCAATCATACGGCGAATCACCGCTGGGTGATAATCAACCGTCAGCCCTCGGACCACAGAAAACCCATTCTTCTCGGCCTTCGCGTTCGCATAGAACTCGCGAACCACGCTCATCGGTACTGCTTCAGGCGACTCACAAAAAGCTATCCACCCCTTCTCTGCAATCATGGGTAGCAACTCACCATCCCTCCCCGATGATAAAAACCCTCTCTCCTTCAGAATCGGCTTCCCCAAAAGCCTTGTGTACTCCTCCTCTGCAGCTCTGTCATTCAACCGAGGCCTTGCAGCAGTACCCCTCGATGAATCAGCAGTAGGGACTGTGCTGCTGCTATCAATAGGTTGTGCTCTCTTGGGTGCCATTGAATCTTAAATAAAAGTGTTTAAGAACTGAGTTTTTATGTTTGGGAGAGAGTTTGAGTGTAGAAGTTTGTGGGGGATATGTAGGATAGGTGTATGTATATATAGGATGTGAATTAGGTTAAAACTAGATTATGAGTGGGGTTGAGGGATAAAATGATAGGGTAGTAGGAACAAATCGTGGGTTTATGGCTAAAATTGGTTTTTTTTTTATTTTGATTTTTTTCTGAACTAAATTTTTTTCTGGCAGTCGACCCCTGAGCGGTCGCTCAGCAAAGCTGAGCGGGCGCTCAGCTTGCTAAGGATTCCTGTAACAACAAATCATGGGTTGCCTCCCACGCAACGCTTCTTTTCCGTCATTAGCTTGACGTTGCGTAACTTTCTCAAGTAGTCAATAAAATGGCACTAACCACTTCTCGGTTTGCCATGTCCCCATAGTAGTGCTTCAACCGCTGACCATTAACCTTGAATGCTTGGTCCGGATCATTCTCAAAAATTTCCACCGCTCCATGTGGAAACACAGTTTTGACAATAAAAGGTCCAGACCACCTTGATTTCAACTTCCCTGGAAACACCCGGAGACGAGAGTTGAATAAGAGAACTTGTTGCCCCGATATGAATAACTTAGGATGTAGCTTCCTATCGTGCCACCTCTACACCTTTTCCTTGTACATTTTGTTATTCTCGTATGCTTGAAGTCGGAATTCATCAAGTTCATTGAGCTGGAGCATTCTTTTCTTACCAACTGCATCTAAATCCAGGTTCAACTTTTTCAACGCTCAGTAGGCCTTATGCTCAAACTCAGCAGGTAAATGACATCCTTTACCGTACACCAACTGAAACGGGGACATACCAAGTGGAGTTTTGTATGCTGTTCTGTAAGCCCAAACAACTTCATCGAGCTTTAAAGACCAATCCTTCCTTGACGGACAAACAACCTTCTCTAGAATGCGCTTGATCTCTCTGTTAGACACTTTCGCTTGACCATTTGTTTGCGGATGATAGGCAGTAGCAACTCGATGATTCACATTATAACGCTGCATCATAGAAGTGAACTTACGGTTGCAGAAATTTGACTCTTCATCACTTATGATTACCCGAGGTGTTCCAAACCTTGTGAAAATCTGCTTATGAAGAAAATTTAGCACTGCCTTTGCATCATTTGTCGGTAAAGCTTTGACTTCTACCCATTTTGAGATATAATCGACTGACAGTAAGATGTACTGATTATTGCAGGACGAGACAAAAGGCCCCATGAAATCGATTCCCCAAACATCAAAGACCTCGACTTCAAGCATCACATTTAACGGCATCTCATCCTTTCTCGTCAAATTTCCCACTCTTTGGCAACGATCACACCTTAAAACAAACTGATGAGCATCCTTAAACAAAGTAGGCCAGAAAAAACCTGCTTGCAGAATACGAGCTGCCGTCTTCTCACCACCATAGTGTCCACCATAAACCGTGGAGTGGCAGTCTCGTAATATCCCCTCCGTCTCACAGAACGGGATACATCTCCTGATGATCTGGTCAGCTCCCTGTCTAAACAAATATGGTTCATCCCACATATACCACTTCACCTCATGCAGAAACTTCTTCTTTTGAGCTGAGGTCAAATTATGAGGCATTATATTGTTGACAAGATAGTTTACAATATCTGCAAACCATGGCTCTTCCTCCTGAACTGCGAACAACTGCTCATCCGGAAAAGATTCATTGATTAATGTCCTATCTTGTGAAGTAGACTCGGGATTCTCCAACCTAGAGAGATGGTCAGCTACTTGATTCTCAGTACCTTTTCGATCCTTGATCTCTAACTCAAATTCCTGAAGTAAGAGTACCCAACGAATGAGTCTCGGCTTCGAATCCTTCTTGGAAATCAAATAGCGAATGGCCGCATGATCAGTGAATACCGTTACTTTAGTACCAAGCAGATAAGATCAAAATTTCTCGAAACCAAAGACTATAGCCAAGAGCTCCTTCTCTGTAGTGGTGTAGTTCATTTGGGCCCCATTTAAGGTCTTATTCGCATAGTAGACCACATGAAAGAGATTATTCTTGCGCTGCCCCAGAACTGCACCTACCGCATAATCACTCGCATCATACATCATCTCAAACGGCTCTGTCCAATCTGGTGCTGTAATAACTGGTGCAGTGATCAAACTCTTCTTGAGAGTCTCGAATGCCGCCAAACATTCATCATCAAATTTGAAAGGCACATCTTTCTCAAGCAAATTGCACAACGGCTTAGATATCTTCGAAAAGTCCTTGATGAATCGCCGATAAAAACCCGCATGACCAAGAAAACTACAGATTCCCTTCACAGAAATAGGTGGTGGAAGATTTTCAATGACTCCCACCTTGGCCTTGTCCACCTCCAGACCCTTGCTAGAGACCTTATGCCCAAGAATAATGCCTTCACGCACCATAAAATGACATTTCTCCCAATTGAGCACCAAATTAGTTTCCACGCACCTTTTGAGTACGGCACGAAGATTATTCAAACATTCATCATACGAATGTCCAAAGACGGAGAAGTCATCCATGAACACCTCGACATTATTTCCAATCATGTCAGAGAATATAGCCATCATACATCTCTGAAAAGTGGCTGGGGCGCCACATAACCCAAACAAAACTCTGTGAAAAGCAAATGTGCCAAATGGACAAGTGAAGGTAGTCTTTTCCTGATCCTTTGGTGCAATACAAATCTGATTATACCCTGAATAGCCATCCAGAAGACAATAATACTCATGACCAGCCAACCTGTTAAGCATCTGATCAATGAAAGGAAGAGGGAAATGATCCTTCCTCGTGGCTTTGTTCAAATTTCGATAATCCATGCATACACTCCATCCTGTAACTGTTCGAGTGGGGATGAGCTCATTCTTCCCATTTGCTACCACAGTGATACCTCATTTCTTAGGCACATATTGTACGGGGCTCACCCAAGAACTGTCAGAAATAGGATAAATGATGCCTGCATCTAGCCATTTCAGAATTTCTTTCTTCACCACCTCCTTCATGATAGGATTAAGTCTGCGCTGTTGTTCAACAGTCGGCTTACTACCTTCCTCTAGCAAAATTTTATGCATACAATATGAAGGGCTGATCCCCTTGATGTCTGCTATGGTCCATCCAATAGCCGATTTGAATTCTCTCAAAATCCTTAAGAGCTTGTCTTCCTCACTACCTGAAAGGTCAGATGCAATAATAACAGGTAAAGTAGATACATCACCTAAAAAAGCATACCTCAAGTGTTCAGGTAATGGCTTGAGCTCCAAGGTAGGTGCTTCCTCAATTGACGGTTTGAGCTTTCCTTCAGCATTCTTGAGGTCAGAAGTACCAAGAGATTCAAACGGCATGTCCAGCTTTCGCTTCCAGGGAGAAGCATTCAGATATTGTAATTGCTCGTTTCCATCTTCATCATCACTTTCAAAATTCCCCACTAAAGCCCTTTCCAATGTATCAGTCATTAGCATGCGATCGAGTTCTGAAGTAACCGCGGAATCAATCACATCTACTTTTAAGCACTCCTCATCTTCTGTAGGAAATTTCATTGCCTTGAACACGTTGAAGGTCACATCCTGATCTTGTACCCGCATAGTAAGTTCACCTTTCTGCACATGTATCAAGGTACGGCCAGTAGCCAAGAAAGGTCTTACCAAGATTATGGGAATCTTCTTATCTTCCTCAAAATCCAGAATAACAAAATCTGCAGAAAAGAAGAGCTTATCCACCTTGACTAGCACATCCTCCACTATGCCCCATGGGTAAGTAATAGAACGATCAGCCAATTGTAGAGACATGTATGTGGGTTTTGGATCAGGTAAATCCAACTTTTTAAAGATCGACAACGGCATCAGATTGATGCTTGCTCCCAAATCACAAAGGCACTTGTCAAAAGTCAACTTGCCAATGGTGCAAGGAATGGTGAAGCTACCTGGATCTTTAAGCTTTGGAGGTAACTTTTGCTGCAGAACAGCGCTGCATTCTTCCGTGAGAGCAACGGTCTCAAGGTCATCCAGTTTCACCTTCCTTGAAAGAATATTCTTCATAAACTTCGCATAACTAAACATTTGCTCCAGAGCCTCAGCGAAAGGTATATTGATGTGAAGTTTCTTGAACACCTCCAGAAACTTACCGAACCGTCTATCCAGCTTTTGTTGCTGCAATCTCTTAGGAAAAGGTGGTGGAGGATAAAGCTGTTTCTCCCCTGTATTACCCTCAGGGAGAGTGTGTTCAACAGGAGTCTTCCTTGGTTCCACCGCTTTCTCCTTTTACTTAGCTTCTTCATCTCTATTTTCAGCTTCTCCTTCTTTTGGCTTTTCAGCATCAGCAACTTTCACAGACCTTAAGGTAATAGCCTTGACTTGCTCTTTAGCTTCCTTCCTTCCTGGTACTTCCGTGTCACTGGGGAGTGTGCCAGGTTGACGATTCAGCACTGCATTGGCTATTTGACCGATTTGATTTTCCAAGGTCTTGATAGAAACCGCCTGACTCTTGCATAACAGCTTAAGTTCCTCAAAATCAGCACTAGTAGGTGCAGTTGCACTTCCATGTTGAGGGTATGATTGCCTTTGAGCATACTGCTGTGGTTGCTGAAATCCAGGTGGATTAAACTGTTTACTCACACCTTGCTGATATGGTGGTTGAATAGCATTCTGATTATTACCCCAGCTGAAATTTGGATGATTTCTGTTATTAGGATGATAAGTAGCTGGCACAGGCTGCTGTTGTCGCTGATAATTATTCACATACTGAACAGATTCATTGACAAGAGAACACTGATCCGTAGCATGAGAACCTGCACAAAGCTCACAAACCATAGCTATTTGATTGACTCCATATGTAGCTAGAGAATCAACCTTCATCGACAGTGCTTGGAGCTGCGCTGCAATAGCGGTGGCTGCATCGACCTCCAGAATACCTGCTACCTTCCCAGGCATCATCCTCTGAGTTGGGTTTTGATGCTCATTTGCAGCCATAGTCTCGATAAGATTATAAGCCTCCGTATAGCTTTTAGCCCATAAGGCGCCTCCAGCTGCTGCATCGAGCATGGGCCTAGATTGGGCCCCCAAACCATTATAGAAACCAGTGATCACCATCCAATCGGGCATTCCATGATGCAGACACTTCCTCAACATTTCCTTGTAGCGTTCCCAAGCTTCGCACATGGATTCTGAAGGTTGCTGCGCAAACTGAGTAAGAGCACTCCTCATAGCAGCAGTCTTTGCCATCGGATAAAACTTCACCAGAAACTTTTACGCAAGATCTTGCCAAGTAGTGATGGACCCAGCTGGTTCAGAATGTAACAAGTCCTTAGCTTTGTCCCTCAGTGAGAATGGGAAAAGCCTCAGCTTGATAGCCTCATCAGTCACGCCATTATACTTAAAGGTGCTGCAGATCTCGACAAAATTCCTTATGTGCATGTTGGGGTCTTCAGTTGCAGCTCCTCTAAAAGAAACAGAATTCTGCACCATCTGAATAGTGCCCAGCTTGATTTCAAAGGTGTTAGCTTGAATAGCCGGATGAAGAATACTTGACTGAATGTCATCAATTTTTGGCCGAGAAAAGTCCATAAGAGCTGGATCAGCCTGAACAATACGATCACCCATGATTACTGGTTCTTTCTGCTCAGTTCCTGAATCTGAATCTTCAAAATCTATCTTCTCCGGAATATTAAGAACTTCGTATGTCTCCTCAGCTGTATCTAAAGTCCTCTTACGAGTACGAGAACGAGTTTGCATAAATGCTCGCTTAAGTACCTGAAACACAACCAGAAACAATAAGTAACAACTACGTCCTAATCACTGAGTCCTAATGACCAATGATGGTAAGTACATAAACTAAACAAATACGTCGAGTCCCCGGCAGCGGCGCCAAAAACTTGTTAGGGCGGAAACACGCGCTAATATTCATGCAAGTATACGCGTTTGCAAGTAATATAGAATACTTTCTAGTTCGTTCCCACAGAGACTCAGACTAATTATTGTTTAATTAAACTCACGCACCAACGTATGATTACTTCTCAATGTTAAGACACTAACACTTAGAATTGTTGACTAAATATTAACTACAATTAATTACTTAGTTATCACTTAAATAACACTTCAATTAATAATATTAACACACTCATGAGATCACAACTTCATTACTACTTCCTTCAATAGTTATTGTTATTACCTTTAGCATGTGACAGTGATGATATTAATCGAATAACACGAAACTGATAAAAGCCAATTTTCATTGTACTACTACCATTCTACCAAGCATCCACAATTAAGATAGAAGTTGAATAGTCATCAATTATGTTGAGTTCCTATATGTCTACAGAAATTGACAACACAACGATTTAAGCATAAGTTATTCCTTTTGATTACACAGGGCAAATAAAACTGTTAGAGTTACCCACTAATCATGCGCATCGTACATGAACCTATGCTAACATGGCAAGTTCTAAATCTCAAGATCCACCGTCGCTTCACAAGAGATTAACACCCTATCTTATATGTTCGCGACGCACATAAGACGAATACGCACAACTAATACTAGATATCATACAATCATCACACACTAAAGTATTAAACAATTAACTAAAGAATTCCATAGTAAATCCGTTGCGACCCCATGATCAGGATTAGCCCATAATAGCACTTATCGTCATCATGGGTTCATATGAAATCATGATAAACAAACACAAGAAAATAATAACTAAACTAATTATATTAAATCAGAGTACGTCACAAGAGTAAGTAGGTTCAAAGTAAGAAAACTAGCATCCAACGTTACAACGAAATAAGAATCACAAGAAAATATGCTTCCTCTTCGTTGCTGTGTGCTAAAACGGTCTTCTTCCTTATCTCTTTCGCTCCTTGCTTAATACCACGATCTCTCCTCTTGAAAACGTCTCCAAATCTACTTATATACTAGTCCCATAAAACTCAGATTACATAGAAGTTGGAAACCAAACAAAAGTAGAAGTCTAAAAATAATTATTTAATTTCCCGACCCTGCGCGGCCGCTTAGCATAGCTGAGCGAGCGCTCAGCTTTCTGTGCGGCCGCTCAGCATAGCTGAGCGGGCGCTCAGGACCCTACTGGATTTTTCCCGAGTTTGCTCCGTTTCTTCGCCGTAATCTGCCCCTTTCTTTCCTCTCGCAATGGTGAACACATGCCAAGGCTTATTCTTGATGATTACTCCTCTGAAATGCAAGTAATACCCTGAAATGCATAAACACTAGAAAAACGCATCAAATACACAAAATACTTGATTTCAAGGCACCAATTTAAGCCATTTTAAAATATTCTAAGTGGTATAAAATGCCACTTATCAACCAAGAGCAGGCCTGGCCGACCAGGCTACAAATGGTGCCATTTTGGATGACCAGGACCCCTTGTAGAACAGACCTGAGGTCTTAAGAAGGTTTTTCGGAGGTCCTTCTATGAAATCTCTTGAAAATTCTTGGAAAGTATGGCTCTCAGGGAAAACAAGTTCAGTGGAGTATAAAACATAATGTGGAAGAAGTTCGTTGGAGTACTGAACATCTTGTAGAACAAGTTCAATGGAGTACAGAACATCTTGTACAACAAGTTCAATAAAGTACAGAACGTTCAGTAGAACGAGTACAGAACGTTAAGTAGAAGGAGTATAAAACGTTCATTGAAACGGGAACAGAAGAGCCACAAGGGGCTCTAGGACCACTAGAGATTAATTCCATTGATGATCAAGAACCAAAAAAGCCTAGAAGAATACATGAAGGGTTTAAGTCGGATAGAAGGTTCTGCAAAAAAATTGGGACAACAACCCCTGGCCAGCAGGGGATAGAAGGTTCTGCCCCTAGCCAACCAGACATGGCCGATCAGAATACATGGGGGCCTTGAGGCCGAGCAGGACCTCCTGCAGGATGGTCCAGGGGGTCATGCAAAACTCAGGCGACCCCTTGGGAAATGTTTTTGCAAAAATGGGGGAAAATGGAAAAAATCAAATTTTTTAAATTTTCAGGATTTTAAAATTATCCCGGATCAGGGCCGATTAGTGAGATTTAGCCTCGATTAGGGCAGATTAGCCTCGATTAAGGCCAACGAACACATTCTAGCTTAAAATTAGGCTCTTTTAAACCTACTTAGTAGCTTATACATGATAATTTGCCCCGATTAGGGCCTGTTAGCAGATTTTACCCTATAATTAATCTTGATGAAGGTTAAGGGGTGATTAATGCTCGTTTTTTAGTCCCGATTAGGACCGTTTAGTGTTAAACACTATTTTAATAGAATGTGCAAAGGCCTTAAGTGTGTATAGTCACACTATATATGTCATTGTAAACGTGTAGGTCGCTCCACACTTTACGATAAAACGGTGATACCCAAGAAGGGCCGACACCCATGAAGGGCTGATACACGAGAAGGGATAAAAGTACCCCATGTCGCGAAAAGACCATTATAACTTCCACGAAAAGGTGCGAAGTTTCCCTCCTCTTTTTTTAAGGCCTAAAATAATAAATATGACCGGTTAAATATGAGTAAAATAAATTTGACTTTTGTTAATGCAAATTAAGTCTTGACCAGTTACAAATGAATGGTTGAATTCAAATTTGACTGTTGGTGGTCAAATTTAAATTTGACCAGCTAAAAAGTGAGTGTTAGGAATATGTTGTACGCTTGATGATAATTCAACAAAACACCTCAGTAGATTTAATTAAGTGATTTTGTAACTATCAACGGATAACCATACTTGTTCATCCGTTGATAGAGTAGCTTATATTTCAATAAGTTTTTGTAGCACATTTTTTTATACTGTAATAACGTAGAAGTTTAGAAGTTGTAGAAAACTCCAAGTCATGTTGACTACTAGAAAGATATGCAAAATAGGTTGTCTAATTGTAAATATTAGATGCCTTGTAATTTTGCATAAGTGAAATATTATCAACTGCTAAGAAAATTCTTTCAACGGATAAACCACAAAGCTTCGACGGATGACTCAAGACACTTTCAATGGATGATCCATTAGAGACTCAACAGATAACTCATGTGGAGTATCAACAGATAACATTGAAGGCTCGACGAATAACCAATTCAAATAGCAGTCGAAAGTGACTTGACAGTAACATGGATTGATTGTATACAAAAGGAATGTGGTAGGCTATTTACAGGTTTGAGAGAACAAAGGAGCATTCTATTTCCATGCTTACTTGAAGAAATAAAAAGATATTTGGATAGAGAGATGAAGAAATATGTGAATAGACTTTTGTTTTCTCTGTTTATCTTTTTCATATATAACTTGGTAATATATAAACCAAGAGTAGCAAGTAGATTTATTATCGATTGAACTGAGAAATAAAAAAACTACATATGTTAGGAATTTCTCTGTTCTTCTTTTGTAAATATCTGTAAGCAGCTGTGTGCATTCTTGCATCACAGAGTTCTCATTCATATATATATATATGGTGGAAAGATCAATCCACCAGAAAGTTTTTAAACCGCGGTGTTTACTTACTTTCTGTCTTGAATACTTAAATCTTTTATTCCGCACACTTGCTTATTCAAACACAGATATATTTTACAAAGTGATTTTATTATTTCAAAAAGGAACTAGAATTACATTCAACCCCCCTTCAGTAATTTTATTGTTAGATTGCTAGGGTATAACAACGAGATTGACCTTAAATATGACCTCATACGGTGAAATTTAGCGGCAGTCACATTTGGCCGATCAAATTTACCCTTATTTTCTTGTAGTACTATAAAGTGTAAGTCCTGAATTAAAATTGTTCGGTCTCTTACACACTCGGGACCAAGAAGGCATTTCATAAATGGTCAAAAAATAAATTATGTTAAGGTAAATACTAAATCTGAAGATACACAATTCAAATAACACGCTATGTTCAAAACAAAACATGTATAAATTAAAAATTACGATAGGTAAAATATCGAAGATTCGTCAATTAAAAATTCCTCTATGGTAAATAGCGAAGATGCCTAAATTAAAAATTACTCTAGATTAAATAAAAAGTAAAATAAACAAATTTTACCAAGATTAATACACATACCGCAGATGCGTCACTTAAATAAATCACGCTAAGTTAAATGTTAAAATCGAAGAAACATAATATAATTGAAAAATCGAATGAAAACTGAAGAAGCATAAAATTAAAATATGCTAGGTTAAAAATTGAAATTCCGAATCCGAAGATGGCAATTTTGAAGGTTAGGCCGAATAATATAAAATGTCCTAAATTATGCCAAGGCGCGAAATAGCGGAAGCAGCATAATGGAAGAAAATTTTAATAAGACATGAAAATAGCCGAATTAACGTAAAATTTCCTTAAAATATGCTAAGGCATAAAAAGAGCCGCTTCATATTATATATATATAGTCTAGAGCTAAACATGATTTTTAAAGTAGCAAGAGTAAACGAATACCTATACAGGGGCAGCCCGAAGAAGATAGGTTCTTCTTTCATCCCTCTCTAAAATATTGTCTCCCACAAGAAACACCTCTCTAGGGAAAATTTGAAAAAGATAGGCCTTTCGTCCTCACGATATTTATATTTACAAGTCTTTAAGACACAAAAACCTTCCTTCGAAAGAAAGGTAAATGAAACTCTATATTTTTTTCCGAGGGAAGTCCCTAGTCCCCTAAAAACGTGGGGGCAGATATGGTATCGAAAATTCAAAATTAAATGTCACTAAGGCTAAAACTGAAAGCACGATTTCTAAAAACAACTGAGGCAGAAGACACCATTGTTGAGGCGAAACAAAAGCCGAAGACGCGATATAATAAAATTTTACAAAATTGCTAAAAGTCCAAAACAAAAGCCGAAGATGCAAATGCTAAAATTTGCTATGGCAGAAACCAAAAGACAAGCCAATTATAAAACCAAAGAAGCATAAAATTATACTAAGGTGAAATAAATCCAAATAGGGATGAAGCAAAATTGTTATAAAAATCCGTAGACGAACCAAGTCATGCCCGAAGGTGGACAAATTTAAAGCCCGAAGGCAGATTATAAGTCACGCCTGAGGGCAAACAAGAGTTAATGCTCGAAAGCATTTTTTAAATTACAAATTGATCATATTAATTTGAAGTGTGAACCCGAGGAGATCTCACACATTCTATTCGGCTCCTATGTCTTTCTACTTGACTTTGTTGCCGCCCAAATTCAGCCCTTAAGGAAATCCCAAAGACGGGCTAAAAAATGCACTTCGTCCGAAAATATTCCGACCGAAATCTGAGGACATGTTGGAGGACTGTTCGGCGAAATCTTTATGCTATATGAACCGAAAATATAAAGCCCATAATGAAGCATGCCTACAAGAAAGTTCAAAGGGAAGAAGTAGTCCCAGGCCGAATAAGATGTAACAGACCAGTTCTCCCTCATCTTGCTGATTTCTCTCAACCAACACCTGTGAGTGGAAAATACTAGTATAAACATTGATCTAGGTTTTTTATTCATAGATGATCTCATACACTTGATTACCTAGTTTACAAGCACTTGTACGTTTATATTTTACTCACAAAAGACTAATTACTGATTCCCACATCGGAAGTAAATCGGACGAACAAACCCTCTCATTTCTCCTTACGAGTCCGATCCAAGACCGTCCTGGCAGAAAATTGGTTCCAACATACATTTTTGTGTTTAGTTCGGTAAATAAACTAATGAAGCTGAATTGACAAGTCGGACTCAAAATTGAGAGCAGGGCTCTGTTTACTTAAACCCTACAGTCATAACGGTGCTCAACGCTTTATTACTAGGAGAAGCTCATTTTGCACAGGTACTCTATAATTACTTCCTATTTAATGCCACGACGTAACCTTACTGGCATTATTTTGCAGGAAGTGTGAAAATCTTCGTAGAAATTAAAAAAATCAATAATAGTTAAATTATAAATTATTTTGAATAAAGGACTAAATAAAATTAAAAATCATACGCGCCTGTCAAATAAAAATTAAATCACTTATTTTTTGAAAGACAAATTGTTAGATCTCTAAAATTAAGAAATCAAATTCCAAAGTGAAAAATTTGTTAACTTAGTCATGACATAATTGAATAAGATAAACATTTACATTCACATATCTACAAAAATACATTCAAATATATTACTTTAAATATCTACAAAAATTATTCAAATTTATTACTTCAACACCACTTCATTCGAATAATAAATTGATTATTCAAATTTGCACCTCCCGCTTTACCTTTTTGAAAGACTATTTGAACCCGCAAACTAAAGAAGATTTCATATTGTTGTAAATTTTGAGCTTTAAACGAATAAAATTAAATAGATGAATAAGAGGTTTATACAACTCTCTTATTTTCTGCTGGCTAGGCTTTTTTTCTCCCTATTTTGGTTAAGTGTTAGAAGTGCGAAAGAAATAGGGTATAGTAACTTAATACTTGAAAATTTAGAGCACATGAAATAAATTTACGTGCTGTCAAAATAATAATAATAAATTCAGTTGACCTAAAATAATTGTATGCATATTCAGTAGTGTGTGAAAATGGGCGGAGATATTTGCTATAATCGGACAGTAGAGGTGTACGCGATTGGACTCAGAATCGGTTTTGAGGTAAAAGTTGATCAACCAAATCCTAAAAACCGGTTTTAGAAAATTGTCATCCGCAATCGGATTTGGGGTTGCGGTCGATTGCGGTTACAAATTTGTTGTTATTAAAAATCGGTTTACGGTTCAACTACTTATTTTTAAATAATTAATATTTTTACTCTATTAATTTCAATGTTTGATTTTATATCTGATTCTAAATTTTAAACTTTTCAACGACCTCATTATTTTGAATACATAATTAATATTTTTACCTAATTTTTTGTTTTTCGATGAGGTGGGAGGATGAAATAGCGTAATATGTCAATTACATCTTTTTGTTCTATATTTAGAAAAAAAATATAACATTATGCTAAAATATCCTAAGGATATAGAACACTATAAATATTAGTTTTCGTTTTATAAGATATATCATGTTAGACTTGCCCCCTGCAACTTAACTACCTAAGTCATGTTATTACACGAAAAAATGTTCACTACATGTGCACAAAAAAAAGTGTAAATTCTATAACTACAATACAATATGTAATATTTAACCTAAAAATGTATACATGTACTATGCGATAAGAACTGTCATTTTATCTCTCACAAGTCAAAACTACTTACATTTAAGTTAATCTTAAACTAAAAGTTGCAACACATCTGTATTATTACTATAATCACGAAATTGCTAAAATTACTTATTTACCCATAATTATTATTCTAATTTTAATTGTTCCTTTGGTCGATCAGTTAATTCCAATTAGACCTAATTGATATCGGAGTCAATTTCCTCCACCAATTTAAATTCTATTTCATATTCAACTCTATATCATTATTAATTAATATTAAAGTCAACTTTTTCTACCAATTTTAAATTCTAATTCACATTTAGTTTTATATTATTCTTATTGATATTTCGGACAAAAATAAATTTATGCAAAATAAATATAATTAGTTCAATTTAGTTGATTGTTATGGATAAAAAACTAAAGTTATTATTTGCTGTATTTATTACTATGGTTCGGGAGCTCAAGCCCTTTAATGGCTGCTCTCGTGTTTCGTAACTTAATTCTGCCTTTACGAGATGCCTACGTATCTCTGTGAGTCCCCTTATATAGATGTGGGAGTCCTTGAATTGGACTTGGTATAGGAGACTTGGTAGCCAAGTCTCAGAATTAGAATGGACTTTGGAGTCCTAAATAGTAGGAAACTGATTCTTTATCCTTCTAGGTCCTTTAGAGGTAAATCTGCAAGGATTTATGTCCTTATTGGGACTCTTTTCAATAGCTGATTTTTCCCTTATTAATTAATTACGAAATTAATTAATATTCAGGGTTTTTGGGCCTTCTTTGTTTAATCAGGCCTGATCTGGTCCATCAGGCCTGATCAATGTATTAACCTTTCTGGTCTGAATGTCATACATCTTCTTATTGGGTCTAGCAGCCCAAATCATTTATAATTAGTGTAATATTAATTATACAATCAGGATTTATTTATCCCTATCATCTGCCCCCCAACTTTTGGGAAACCGTGTAAGATTTAACAAAAGTTAAGTTCGTTCATTCCCTTTCAGGGTACCGTTTTTGCGTAAAGTATGGAGCGACCTACACGTTTATAATAATTTGCCTTGAACGTGGCTTCGGGGTCGTTTAAAAACTTCCCCCTCTTTTTTTATTTTCTCACCTTCTCCCTATTTTTAGGGATTTTCTGGTATTTTTTCAGGAGTTTTCCCTTTTTCCCGGGATTTTTCCAAATTTTCTGCAATTTTCCACAATTTTTTTCAAATTTCCAACCCTTTTTCGACCAGGATCCTAGTCAAAATTTCGACCTGGATCCTAGTCGAATTTTGAGCCAGCTTTGCAATCCTAGTCGAAGTACTTCGACTAGGATCCACGACCTGGATTTCAACCAGGATCCTAGTCGAATCTTCGACCTGGATCTAGGTCGAAAATTTGCCCTTGTTTCAATTCCTGGTCGTGAGGTTTCGACTAGGATTCACGACCTGGATTTCGACCAGGATCCTAGTCGAACCTTCGACCTGGATCTAGTTCGAAAATTCTTTTCTTAATTGCTTCCTGGTCGATAGATTTCGACTAGGATTCACGACCTGGTCTTCGACCAGGATCCTAGTCGATTCTTCGATCTAGATTTAAGTCTAGGTTTCTAAACCCCATACTTGAAAAACGTTGTGCTTGATTCGACCTCGATCCTGGTCTTGGTTTCGACCTCAATCCAGTTCAATTATAACCGTAATTTTCGGGTGTCTGTTCGAAGGATTTCAAGCAGAATTCACGACTTGAAATTCGACCTGAATTCTAGTTTTTTATACCCGTTATTTTCGGGTGTCTGTTCGAAAGATTTCGAGCAGAATTTACGACTTGAAATTCGACCTGAATCCTGGTCTTTTGAGGCTTCCTTCTAATCTATTTTTGATTGGGCCTCTGTTTGGGCCTAATCTTCTTTTTGGGCCTTACATCTTTTAGGGCTTTGATTTGGGCTTTGTATTTTTTCAAATCCTAATTGGATTTGGGCCTTCTAACTCTTATTGGACCTCTTATTAATCTGGGCTTAATATGTCAAAAAACTCCTATTGGGCCTCTTATTAATCTGGGCTTCATATATCAAAATACCCTGTTTAGAATTCTCTAGAATTTCTTGGGAATTTTATTTAATTTCTCCCTTGGAATATTCTGGAATATTCCATTTTCTGGGCTTTCTCTTTGGGCCTCTATCCTTACTGGGCTTTTGTCCCTTCAACTTCACTTTTCCTCCTATATAAAGGAGTGAGGAGAGTCTTCTACTCCTCACTTTCTCATTTCTAAATTCTTCTTCTTTCTTCTTTTATTAAGAATCTCAGAGCAATAACAGTAGGTCGGAGTATCTCAAGCCCCAAAGCCTTTTTTAAGAGCATTACTTCAGGTAAAATTTCTCCCTTTACTTCTTTTGTTTGTTTTTGCCTAGTTTGCGCTTTTAAAATTATCTCTTTATGTGCCGTTTTTTCAGATGGCTGATAAGAAGATGACTCGTTTGGCCAAGATGAATGTGGCTAGAAAGTCCAATGAATTCCCTATTCGATCAAGGTACACTTCCTTGATCGATATGATCAACACCCGAGGGGACGAGTACCCGTCTGATGCGCATCTGGACGCGCACGACCATATTAGTGCTTTGCGGGATCCATAGGAGCTGGAAAAGTTGATTAGCTGTTTCAGAATCAAGGACCCTTTTAAATTGGTTCTTGCAGGTCCGGCCGACAGGGCCTGTCAGTGGAGGAAGGATGCATTATTCGTCTATAAGGATACTCTAAGGGCAGGTATCAGACTCCCCTTTCACTCGTTTATCCCTGTTCTGCTAGCTGATGTGGGCATCAGCCCTTGCCAACTCCCTCCTAACTCTTGGATGCTCATTCTGTGCTATCTGTCGCAATACGCCAAGCACAACGTCCCTACTTCTGTTGCTGTTTTCAGAAAAAAAATTCAGTTCAAGAACAACCCTGACAAGAATCCGGGTTGGGTTACTCTAAACCAGCGCCCAACTATTCCCCACATAGTGAACGGGAAGTCCATCCCTGACAACAATTTGGAGTGGAAAAAAGATTTTTTGTTTGTCGTTTGGGAGGGTGGCGATTGGGGCACCCTATTCCGCTCGTCTTTTGGGCTAGCCGTAGATGGGAGCCCGAATGATATAATTTTGTCTGAGGAGGAGACCAAAGCTTCCAATCTCCTGATGCAAGATGATGGGACTTCCCATTCTTGGGATCTTATCAGGGAGACCGTTCTCGTAGAACGCGGCCTTTCCCCCGTCCCTAAGAAGAGTACGTTTCCTTCCTTATCTTGTTCTTTTTATTTCCTTCATTTTCTATTTTGCTAATTCCTCAACTTAATTATCTCATTTGTTGCAGTGGCTGAGAAAATTGAGGAGGGTACAAAGCCTAAAGACCTGGATACGACCAGGATGAAGCGTGCTGGAAAGGCCTTTAAAGACTCGCACCTTGGGGATCGTTTCCCGGAGTTCCTACTCCCAGCAATGGAACCAGACGAAGAAGGCCCCATCCAAGATTTACGCACCAAGCAAAAACCAGGGTCATATTTTCAACCTGCTTGGGGAATCCGGGGCAAGGATTCAATTGTCGGCAGCACAGCGCTTGCCAAGGATTGGTCTAAGCATTCCATCTCCCCAGTTGACTATCAAAATTTTGTCCTTCAACAGGACTTGGAGGGGAACGAGCTTTTCGGAGCTCAGGCTTTGGCGACGGTACGTCTTTTTCCTTAGCCCTCCATAGTTGCCTTTTTGATTTTCCCGTCTCATACTTTTGCTGTGTTTCTTGTAGGCGAACGCCCATTTTCAAGGGGCGATTCACCAAGCCAAGGCTTGGAAGGTTGGTCTGGAGGATGCAAACAAGAAGTTGGAGGAGGCCAACCAAAGAATAGAGGCCCTTGAAGCCCAACTTGCCTCATCTACTTCGGACATGGAAACGGCTCGGACTGAAAATGTTATCCTCAAGGCTCAAAAGGATAAAGCCTTTGACGGCTGGATAGACACTCAGGAGTTCAAAGATTTAAAGGTGGAGCATGATGCCCTCCTTCATCCAATCAGCTATAAGGAAGGCTGGGATGCCGCTGTGGAGGCCATTCAGGATGAATTTCCAGAAGTCTTCGAACAGTCCTCCTTCCCTTGCCCTGTGCGAGTTCCAGCACTTGGGGGTGTTATAGACAAGCTCACTGATTTGATCAAGGACGGCTCATCGGGGAGTCAAGGCCAAGGCCAAAAGAGGAAGGAGCTCGAGTCCAGCTCTGGAGAGGAGGAAACTTCTTCCGAAGAGGAGTCTGAGCCTGTTACAAAGAAGGCCAGGGTAGAAGAGCCTCCAAAGGTAGCGCCTCCTAAACCAACGTCTCATGCAGCATCCAAAGCGTCCGAAGGTAGTTCCGAGGGAACCTCTGCGGAGACGAATGAGACATCCGAGGGGACGACTGAGACCTCCGAGGAGACTTCAGATAGTGGTTCCGAAGAATCCCAGCCTTCCAAGGCCTAAGTTTTTTATGTATTTCTTCTTTATTAGACGATATTTGAACTTTGTAATTTTTATTGCTTTCAGTCGTATTTTGCCCCAGTATCGTCGTATTTCTCTCTTGATTTTTTAAACTCAAGTTTATAACTTGGTTTTATATTTCACAATGCAATCAATAATAGGCCAAGATTAAGTTGAAGGTTTTATATTATAACTTGGTATTCTAGATACCTTACATGAAATGGGTTCAACCCTGATAAAATCTAAACATATCTTCTATATGGAAAAATCCTAAGCAAGCAAAGCTTCAAGGTGCTTTTAAACCTACTTGTCATTCTGACAAGTGAAAATCGTACTTTAACTATTTTATATATAGTAAACCTTCAGGTTTTGTGCGTGCCAAGTTCTCGGGACTTCAAAACCATCCATAGTCTCCAGCTTGTAGGTTCCTCTACCCTGAACGCTCTTGACTTTGTACGGCCCTTCCCAATTTGGGGCAAGCTTCCCTTTCTGCCCTACACCAGAAGCTTCCACTTTCCTCAAAACTAAATCACCTTGCTTGAAGAATCTTTCTTTAACCCTTAGGTTATAGTAGAACAAAGCTTTTTTCTGATATTCCACTATCTTCGCATGTGCCTCATCTCGTACTTCATTAATTAGATCCAGGGCCAACCTTTGCCCTTCTTCATTTTCCTCAGCATTGAAAGCTTGAATCCTGGGGGAGGAATGTGATATCTCTACAGGAACAACTGCTTCTGCACCATATGCTAACATGAAGGGAGTTGCTCCAGTCGTGACTCTACAGGTAGTCCTATAGGCCCATAGTATGGGGAGTATTTCATCAACCCAGTTATTCCTTGACTTCTCGATCCTCTTCTTTAGTCCATCCAGGATTATTCAGTTTGCCACTTCTACTTGCCCATTGGCTTGCGGGTGGGCCACAGATGTGAATCGTAACTCGATTTCATTTTCCTCGCAATACTTCTTGAATTATTCGTTGTTGAACCGTGTTCCATTGTCAGTGACTAGGATGCGGGGAATTCCATATCGGCACATAATACTTTCCCAGAGGAATTGTGCAACTTGCTTGGTTGTGATCTTGGCCAAGGGTTTGGCTTCAATCCACTTGGTGAAATAATCAATGGCTACAATCAGAAACTTCCTTTGAGCCGTGGCCATGGGGAAAGGCCCTAATATATCCATTCCCCACATAGCAAATGGGATGGGAGAGTTGATAGAGGTCAGCATCTCGGGAGGTTATCTAACAACTGGTGCTTCTGATAACGGTCACATTTTTTCACATATTCTTTGGCATCAGCCATCATTTCTGGCCAATAGAAGCCTAAACGGGTTATCTTATGAGCCAAGGCCCTACCCCCAAGTGTTGCCCGCATATACCTTCATGTACTTCTTCAAGAGCCAAGCGAGCCTCATCAGGCCTGAGACATCTTAAGTAGGGAACCACGAAAGATCCTTTATACAAAATTTCATCTATCAAAGAGTATTTTAGTGCTCGAACAGCCAATTTTTGTGCTTCAGTAGCATCGTTTGGTAACCAGCCGGTTTGTATGTGAGCCTTAATGGGATCAATCCATGACGTCCCCAGGCCTATAGGAGCCACAAGCTTAACATCAATGCTCCTTGTTTTCAAAACGCAGTAGTATACACTTCCAGAACTTTCTTCCATCTCAGATGAAGCAAATTTTGACAATGCATCTACCTTAGCATTTTCCTCCCTTGGAATGTGCTCAACATGGCATTCATCGAATTGGGTCATCACGGCCCTTACTAGGAGGACATACTTAGCCATCGTCTCTTCTCTTGCCTCAAACTCTCCCTTCACCTGGGATATGACCAACTTCCAGTCTCCACAGACTTTTAAGTTCTTGACTCTAAGTGTCCCTGCTAAGCCAAGACCAGCTATCAGAGCTTCATATTCTGCCTCATTGTTTGTGGTTGGGAAGTCTAGCTTCATGGCATACTCAATTAAGAACCCATCAGGGCTTTGTAAAACCAAACCCGCTCCACTTGAATCCGTTTTTGATGCTTCATCAAAATAGAGAACCCAGTATTCTTTTTCATTATTAACCTTCTCTTTATCCTCCTTATCAACTTCCTTGTCTTGAGGTATGTTATCTTCCTGCCCCCCGACTTCTTGGTTTGGTATGGTACATTCCACCACGAAGTCAGCTAGTGCCTGGGCTTTTATTGCCGTTTGTGGCTTATACTTGAGATCGAACTCTCCCAGCTCTATTGCTCACTTAATCAATCTCCCACTTGCCTTGGGACTGTGAATGATATTTCTCAGGGGTTGATTCGTGAGCACCTCAATCTGATGAGCCTGAAAGTAAGGACACAGCTTTCTCGAAGCCATTACCAAGGCTAGAGCAAATTTCTCAATAGTTGAATAATTCAATTCAGCACCATGCAGAATTTTGCTGACATAGTATACGGGTTTCTGGACTTTCAGTTCCTCCTTAACCAATACAGCGCTCAAGGCACTCTCTGAAACAGCTAAGTACAAGAATAAAACTTCATTCAAAACTGGCTTGGCTAACAACGGGGCCTGCGCCATATATTTCTTCAATTCTTTGAAAGCCTTCTAGTTTTCCTCACTCCATGCAAAGTCTTTAATGTTTTTTAATGACTTGAAGAATGATAGGCACTTGTCTCCTGACTTGGAAATGAATCATCCCAATGCAGCAACCCTTCGTGTGAGCTTCTGAACATCCTTGATAGTTTTTGGTGGTTCCATGTCCAGGATTGCCTTTATTTTATCGGGGTTAGCCTCGATCCCTCTCTTGGAGACCATCAATCCCAAAAAATTTCCAGATCCTACTCCGAAAGCACATTTTATATGATTTAACATCATCTTCTGGTATCTCAGGACCTCAAAAGCTTCCCTCAAATGGGTTATATGATCAGTCTTTACTAGACTCTTGACTAACATGTCATCAACATAGTGTCATCAACATAGACTTCCATAGTCTTGCCAATAAGATCCTTAAAAATTTTATTTACCAACCTTTGATAGGTGGCTCCTGCATTCTTGAGACCAAACGCCATAACAAGATAACAAAAACCACCAAAGTCAGTGATGAATGATACCTTTGGAATATCGTCCTTGTGCATCTTAATCTGATTGTATCCACTAAATCCATCCATGAAGCTCAGCATTTCATGCCCAGCAGTGGCATCTATCAAAGTATCGATCCTTGGTAACGGAAAACAGTCCTTAGGACATGCATCATTTAGATCAGTAATGTCCACACACATCCTCCATTTTTCATTAGCCTTCTTCACCATTACAGGGTTTGCTAACCACTCTGGAAATTGAATCTCCTCAATGAAGCCAGCTTCCAAAAGCTTCTCCACTTCCTGTTTTATAGCTTCTTGCCTTTCTAGAGCAAAACTTCTTTTCTTTTGTTTTACCGTCTTCCGATTTGGGTCCACATTCAGCTTGTGAGTAATCAGTTCTGGGTCTATGCCTGACATATCAGCTGCTGACCATGCAAAAATATCACTATTTTCTTGCAAAAATTTCACCAACTTCCCTCTAAGGGGCTCCTCGAGCGTTGCTCCAATAAAAGTCACCTTCCCAGGATCTTCGGGGGCCAAAGGAATTGAAACCAAGTCTTCTGCTGGCTTCCCCCTTTTCTCATCATTCTCTCGGATATCCAGATCTTCAATAGATAGAACCTGCCCCCCAACTCCATCTACCCTCAAAGAGGCCACATAACAGCTTCTGGCCATTTTTTGATCTCCTCTTTCTTCTCCAATCGCATCTCGAGTCGGAAACTTCATAACTGAATGATAAGAAGAAGGGACTGCCTTGAAGGCATGTATCCCTGTTCTTTCCATGATAGCGTTGTAAGTCGAACTACCCTTCACCACCACAAAGTCCAACATCTGAGTTGCTTGCCTTGGTTCATGTCCTATGGTTGTTGGCAACTTGATTATTCCTTCTACGGGGCATTCCACTCCTGCGAATCCATATATTGGCATATCGGTTAGGGTCAATTGGGAGTCATTATATCCCATCCTTAAAAAGGTGTCATGGAGTAAAATATCCACTGAAGCACCATTATCCACAAGGACCCTTCTTACCGGGCTGTTCCCTATTATCAGGGTTATGACCAACGGGTCGTCATGGGAAAATTTCGCACCCTCCTGATCAGAATCATCAAAAGACATTGTTACTCCTGTCCTGGCCCTCTTTGGGGCTTCCCCAACAATATGCATAACTTCTCGAGCATATGCTTTCCTGGAGTTCTTGGACAACCCAGCAGCAGTTGGTCCTCCAAAAATTGTGTTGAGCACAGGCCCTTGGGGGCGCGGTCCTCTGAATATTGTATTTATCACTAGGTTGGGGATTTCGCCCCTGATGTTCTTGATCTCTCCTTCGGTCATCAAAGTTCATTCTCACGTTGTTGTTTCTATCCCCTCCTTCTCCTGTATATTTGTTCAATCTTCCTTTTCGAATGAGGAACTCAATTTCATCTTTCAGTTGCCTACACTCATCGGTGTCATGACCAACATCTTTGTGAAATCTACAATACTTGCTCTTATCTAGCTTGGCAGGATCAGCCTTCAAGGGATTAGGCCAACGAATATCTCTATCTTTCTTGATCTCCATCAAGATCTGGCTTCTAGGAGCATTCAGCTTAGCGTATTCAGTGAACTTTTGCCCAGGCCCTCCCTTCTTGGGGGTTGAATCAGAGTTTTGCTCGGTTCTAGGATACTTGTCCTTAGCAATATACTCCAGATCAGTTTTCCGCTTCTTGCCTCCAGTGGGCTCATTACTTACTACGGTCTTCCTCATACTTTCTTCAACCTTGATATACTTCCCTGCCCTATCCTGGAGCTGCAACATGCTTTCGGGGGGACGTTTGGCCAAGGACATCTTAAAAAACTCATCCATAGTTCCTTGTTGCAGTGCTATCATGGCTACCTTATCATCCAGGTATGGGACTTTTAAAGCCTCCTTTGTGAAACGATTCAGGTAATCTCTCAAGGATTCCTTTGTTCCCTGCACAATGCTCATAAGAGATGCTAAACTTTTCTCATGAACTCTCCCACTGATGAATTGCTTAATAAAAGCCTGGCTTAATTCTCTGAACGACCCAATAGAATTTGGGGGCAAGCGACTATACCACCTTTGAGCCATACCCGACAGGGTTTGAGGAAAGGCCTGACACTTAATAGCATCATTCACGGGCTGCAACAGCAGTGCATTAGAGAATGTTCTAACATGATTAGCGGGATCTCCCGTACCATCATAAGCTTTTATAGTTTGCATCTTGAACTTCCTTGAGATATGGGCATTCATTATATATTCAGTGAAGGGTGGAGTAGGATCATCAGGATCTCTAAGGGGAAGAAGATTGCTTGGATCAGCCCTTGGAACAACAACCCTTCTCTGCACGGGACCATCCAGGTCTATGATGGGAGGAGGATTTCTCCCCTTCGGAGGTGCTGGGGTCTGGTGCGCCTCCAGGTCGCGCCTCAGCTTTTGAATCTCAGCCTCGTGAGCCCTGATTTTTTCCTGCACTTCTTGGGGATTCGTCCTTTGGGCGCTCTGAGGGCGTTGGCTACCTTCAGTCATCGGCTCTTTGCCAGCACGTCTCCTTCTTGGGGCTACTTCATCATCTGAAGATTTAAAGTCTCTCTCAATGTAAGGACCAGAAAATTCCTGATCCTCAGGAATAGGAGCCAAACCTTGTATGTATGGGGACGATCGCCCTCGTGCTTCACTCCGCCCAGCATGTCCGCTTCCTCCAACCTCGGGGTAAAGGGGCATCTCATAAGGGGGGGTTAGTAGTAACAACAGTTGAATATTCGTACTCGACGGGTCGAGAATTCACAGGTGTATGTATTTGTTGAACTTGAGGATTCGTACCTTGAGTTGCCGAGGGGATCGTCCCTTGTGGCTGATGTTCAGTTGCCCCTATCTGGGCTTCTCCTTGCGTGGTTGCATAGGTTGAGTGAGGAGGCACCTCCACAGTTGAAGAGATCACTTGGGTTATCCCCGTTGGTGTTTCTCCTCCAAGGGCTCTAACTGTTCTCCGTGTTCTCGCCATGGTTATTGTTGTGCTTTCCCACAGACGGCGCCAAATGTTATGGATAAAAAACTAAGGTTATTATTTGCTGTATTTATTACTATGGTTCGGGAGCTCAAGGCCTTTAATGGCTGCTCTCGTGTTTCGTAGCTTAATTCTGCCTTTACGAGATGCCTACGTATCTCTGTGAACTAGAGAATCAAGCCAAAAAATGTAGTTATAATCTGTGGGGTGAGGCCCCTTATATAGATGTGGGAGTCCTTGAATTGGACTTGGTATAGGAGACTTGGTAGCCAAGTCTCAGAATTAGAATGGACTTTGGAGTCCTAAATAGTAGGAAACTGATTCCTTATCCTTCTAGGTCCTTTAGAGGTAAATCTGCAAGGATTTATGTCCTTATTGGGACTCTTTTCAATAGCTGATTTTTTCCTTATTAATTAATCACGAAATTAATTAATATTCAGGGGTTTTGGGCCTTCTTTGTTTAATCAGGCCTGATCTGGTCCATCAGGCCTGATCAATGTATTAACCTTTCTGGTCTGAATGTCGTACATCTTCTTATTGGGTCTAGCAGCCCAAATCATTTATAATTAGTGTAATATTAATTACACAATCAGGATTTATGTATCCCTATCATTGATATAATGTGCATCGGGTTAAGAAAAAATAATAAATAATATCAATCCGTCTAAAAAATTATACTATTGAATTAGGATAAACGAAATAATACATATTAATCATCCAAAAATAATTAAAATATAATTCAACCAACTAAAATAAAATCACATATATTAATTATTCGGGCTAAAATAAAACTATTTTATTGATCCAGACATAAAAAATTAAAATTAAACTAAATTTAATTAGTTGAATTTGGTCATAGTAATGGGTCTCGAGCTAAAATAAAATTAAGTAAACCACTAATACGGGATGATCAAATTAATATCAGATCAAGAATAATTCGTATTCTATTGATATAAATCAAAAAATAACTTTTAACTAAACATAATTATTTTTATTTTTAAAACACACATAAAATGATCAATAAAACTATATCATTCAATCAATACTATTATCTTTTCCAAATAACTATTATAGTTTATTGATTAAGTAATAACATCTCTAAAAAATATATTTTTTTTAAAGTTCCAACATAATAGAAATATTATATTTTTATTCTCAAAAAACTACAAAATCGCTATAATAATATTTTTAAAAAACTATGAACATATACGTGTATTAATATAAATTTGAAAAGGTAGAAATAAAAAAAATAATGAACAAGTTTAAAAAATTCAATTCAAGATATTTTTGTTTAAAAAATTATATTATATTAAAAAAAGATTTGTGCATCCGTGTATCGCACGGGTTTTAAACTAGTAATATTTAAAAAGTATTATATAAAGAGAATAAAATTGTTAAAGATTCCATTATTACGAAAAAAATTCTTAAACAAATCATGTATTCTAAAATTCGAAAACCGGTATTGCTTAGTGGAGATAAATTTCATTAATTAACCGGGTTATCGGTGATTAATCAGATTGATTAATCGGAGCATTAATGGAAAAAAAATTATTTAATTAAATAATAATATATAATTCTATTTAAATTTCATTAACCTTTCGTAAGATTTACAAAACTAATATCACTTATTCATATTTGATATTTAAGTAATTTATACATATTTTTTTATAGTTAGAAATTTGGACAAATTCAAGGAAGGGCGCATTACGGGGAGGGTCCTTTTAAGTTGATGACTCGTTCGACTGTCGGAGCGGAACTTCTTTGGAAAAATAACTTTAAGAACTTTGTTTTTCTGAAAGAGTCATCATTTTTTATCAGGAACGCTACGTCATTTACAACCCCGATGTATTTTGGAAGCTTGAAGGCCCCGCTAACTCAAAGTGATTTAGAAAAAAAAAAATTATCGATGGTGATCGATCATGGTATCCATAGCGTTGCTTCTTTTTCGGCCAAATCCGGATTTCATTTTGCTTCTCCTAGTCGTCGATTGACTCGACTCTTTTCCCTGTCTCCCGACCTCTCCCTTCGTTTCGTTCTTTTTCTGTATCGTTGCTGTATCGTCGCTTGAATGAAGACACTCGACCGGCCCGACTTTCCCAAATGCCCACCACCGGCCTTTCTTTTTCTTTCCGGGTTTGGATTTTTCGCGTCGTTTAAGTGGTCGTGGTCGATGGGGAAGAAAAAGATGAATACCTGATTCCTATTAATTACATAGAAATTAGTTTAAATTCTGTGTGATACACGATTCCCGTTAATATTTAATTATTTTTTATCCCGTCATATTATATTTTTAGAATATTTATATAAATTTATAATAATTATAAATTTATAATTAAAATTATAGGATAATCTGTGGTCGTACTTTATTAGGATAAGTAAATATGTACTCTCTCCGTCCCATAAAACAATTCATATTTTGACTTCTAACACAATTCATGTTACGCGATTCACTATTAATTTACGTCTAATCTATAAGATCAAATATATTCATAAGTGATCTTGTTGAATTCGTATTTATGAGTATTTTAATATAATGAAATTTTATATTTAATAATAATACGAAATTAAAGATATTAACAATCAAAAGTGTACATTGACAAACGTGTCCAACACAAATAGGAAACGTTTTTAGATACGGAGGGAGTAGTAGTTTAACAAATTATTTAGTAGTACGTTGCTCCGACAATATTTAAAGGGTGGCTAGAATTCAAAATAGGAGATGGAAAATACGGCTTACCAATTTGATTAGTCAGAAGGGAATATGTCAAAATATCAGTGAAAAGCAATCTTTCTTCTAAAAGCCAGTACCTAGAGGTCAACCTGCCCCAAAAGCCTATGGGATCCAATGTGAAAAAGTACTACTACTAGCATATATTTACATATAACTGTAATCAGTTCAGAATTCAAACAATGACAGTTTGTTATACCCTACCACATTTTCTTCTGGGTAATCTCATTCTTCACAGACCAAAGACAATCTGGAATCCTATGTTTTTTAACCCTGAGTATTGCCAAATAGTGGGAATTTAGTAAATTCATTTCTGCATTTTTGGCATAAAATTCTTGGAGATGGGCACAGCAAAAGTTTATAACATTTCTACAAATTACAAGATCAAACAAACATCTGCGGTTTAGCAAAAATGTATATACACATTTATGAGTGTCACAAGAAGCACACACACAGAGATAATTGTATATGACATTTTTATTAGTGTCACAATAGTATGCACATAGCCAAAACACATGACTATAGTAATGATTCTTAAACATATGCATAAATATGAAACAAAATTTGAATACCGTCATCCTTCTTGTTGTGCATGCAATTATGTAATATCAACAGGTTGCAAAATCAGAATTCAAAAAGATTGGAGTAGCATAAAATGTTTCGTTATTATGATTTATGAGAAGATGTTTTGATTTTTCCAAATTCGTTATTTCGATTTTCACAGGAGAACTGTACTGAAGAGAGCAACAACAAAAATATAGTCTTGTAGTTTTATCATTTGGTGTCATGTTTAATGACAGAAGGATAACAGGGCATATGGTTCATCGGGGATCACTACATTTCTGAATTATTGCATTTAAGTGTTAGAAAAAGAACTTATTAATCTGACCAAGAGAATTATTGAGTAGAGAGGTTAAAAGAGAAGAAAAAAATAAACTAGCCAACATTTGAACTCTTCTTTCTGCAAACTGGCAGTCTATTTTTCTCTTTACTGGCATAAACGACATTTGACCAAAACCAGCTTACAAATTTCTCATGTATATGTTATAACGAATCTAGTGTTCAAGTGAACAAGATATCTCACATACGAGTACGTGGCCTTCAAAATTAGCATCTACTAAGTGATTCTCTAAATCTTACGGCGCTTGTGAGTGTATTATAACCCGAGCTCCTGAAGCAAGCCTGTTGGAAGTAAATAAACAGTATCAATGACTTTGAACCAGGAAAGTGGAGCAGCATGCCTCATAGAGAAAAATGAAAGAAACAAACACTTAACTTTCTTCGATTTTGATAACACTGTCATTCTCACTTCTAAAGGAGTCGGCTTTTTTCGATTGCTTCGTGCCAGGATCTGTTATTCTTCTACTTCCGGCATTGGATACACAAGGAGATGTGATTCTTGCACTCTGCACTCTATCGGATGATGATACTCTGGGTCCTTCTGAAACAGGAGATCTCATCGATTCACTTCTTGGTTGTTTACCAAGTGAAACTTTGATGGCTCGTGGTATACACTTTGAGCTTGTTGACTCTTCTTTATCCGCAACTGAATCTTTTGAGAGATCACAAGTTCTGCATGTCCAAATACATATATACTTTCAGTACAAGAGAAGGACTTATCTACTTGTGGCTTGCAAGGTTAAAACAGTCACTACGAAAAGGAACTGTACAGACGCTGTCTGCACCTAAATATCATACCACTGTACACCTACGTATATACCATTACGCCCAGTGTGGAAATTATTATGTATGATAAATTTATCAGATACAGAACTATTGTTCAAGACAGTGCAATCGAAGTAAATCCCTCATTTGACTTGAAGTAAACAAGGTTACACAACATGAAGTTTTACATTAGGGCACATGAAACTAGAAAGTAAATTTAGGATTGTTGTCAGTACTCGCTTCTTGATTCTATGACTTGGGGAATTTGTTGATATAGTATGAACGTATAATTGAGATCAGTTGTTGCTTTTTTAATTGCATGATTCATTAGCATATACATCCAATTCCAGTATATATCCAGTTACTTCCATTAATCCACATATCAATCATAATTTAAAACTCAGAAACCTATTGACAAGCAGTTGTTTTGAGGAAACATATACTCCTTAAACAAACCAGAAAGTGTGTAATCTCAATATTTTATTTTCATAAAAAATTGTGTTATATATATGATATTTACAAACATAATTCATCGGTCAATCTCAGAGTTATTTAAGCTAAAAATAGAAGGAATGCAATATATATATATATTATATTAAACCTCATAGTATACTAACCTGTCGTTATAGGAGGAGGATCTTTTTAATGCAGGTAGTCCTTCCTTTGGCATACTTGTCTCTACCAAGCTCCCACTAAAGTATTCCTTATCCTCCATCCTCTGACTCATAAGCCTTGGATTCTCTGACAAGCAGTCAAGATCACCGAACATTACTGATGTTGAGAACAAGGGTGATGGAAATTTCTTAACTGACAACCCTGGTCGATAGTTAGGAATGAGACCAAAGTTATGATCTTTAACTGAGATTGATCCACAGGAGATCAGTTGCAACAGCATATTGGAAGCCTTGAGCTTCATGTGGGGTGGCGTCTCCATTTCATCTTCTCTTAGCGTCCTAAAGCTATTAAATTTACTAGCATCAGCTCTAATTAAAGATTCCAAAGTATCTGTCTTACCACCAGATGATGAAGCACTGGATGAGCATGTTTGTGGTGAAACAGGATCTCTGCAGACCTCAGAAGTCTCTTTTACATGTTCAACCTGAATTTCATCATTGTGCTCATGTACTACAGATACATCTTCAGTTGAAACACCTCTTGTACAAGTTTCACGAGGTCTACTCATATTATCTTCCGTCTGAGTTGACGCATTAGCTAAGCCCTCACTCTTGTATATCTTATACTCGGTCAAACTTAAGGAAATATTAGAAGGTGAATTTTTCCCAACTCTTGAATCTGGAGACACGGCAGATGAACTCGAACGTTGAACTGGAGGAGAGAGCTCATCATCTCGAGACTGTTTAGTTTCTCTCTCAGTTAAGCTTTCAGATGAAGGCGAATCATCTTGGCTTCTGGAATATGCAGGATCTGGTAATTGTTTCAGATTATGTGATCTTATATTTCCAGCAGGACTGAAATGAACTGGCAATGCAAGATACATATCAAAATTAGTACAACATGTTCCTTCATTAAAAAGAGTATATCAACCAGATACAAAGTTTAAAATAAACATCAGCATTCATTTGTGAAACTAACTCGTTAGCATCTTGCAACAGTTCAGATTTTTAGCACTAAGCACTCAAGGAAACAGATTTATGAACATACTATCATTCATTTTCAATATTTTCTACTCTATGAACACATTTGTTAGCCATGAATGCTAAAAGTAAATAGAGATTACTTACCAGAGTTAGGTTCATCGAAGAGTTCAGAACCTTTAAGAACATATTCATTGCCATGAGCCGGAAGAATAAGGTCATCCTCACAAAGATCATGCCACACAAATCCAGTCCTATAGCTTCTGCAATGCATAACCAATTCATTGTAATTACTCGAAAATAGAAGTTTCAACATATTTCTTTCACAACTAAATTTTCAAAATAGCAAAATCAAGATCAGAAAACTCACCTCTTGCAAGACCATGAGTACATTGAGGCCATTCCTCTTCCTCTTAATACATTAAGCCTGTCAATCACATCTACACAACACCGAGAATTACAAGATAGAACAGGAGAACATGCCAATACCCACATACACACACAACACTGTCCCTCTCAATACATTATGCCTAACAATTCACATCTACCCAATACCAAGAATTACATATATAAAACTGGATACTAACATAACCACTATAGCATCCACAGAAAATTAGGCCTACCAATCACATCTAGACAATAATAATAATTACAAGATACAAGATTGTGCACTTCACAGAAACATTAAATCACATCAAACACAATACCATTCAAAACAAACAAAAGTCTCTCTCTCTCTCTCTCTCTCTCTCTCTCACTCTCTCCCTCCCTCCCTCCCTCCCTCCCTCTCTCTCTCTCAAACCCACACACACAAAATGAGATGTTTTACCTCTAAGATAAAGGCCATGAGGGGAAGAGAGAGAAACTTCAATAAAATGAGGATGCTCAAGCTGCCTATTTCTTGACAAATAATAAACAACAGAAACTTTCTTATGAGGCTGATGTTGATGATACTTGGGTGATTTCTCAGTCCAAACTTTAGCTCTTTCTGGGCTCACTTGCCTATACTTTTTCATTCTTTCTTCCATTTTTCAAGAACCCAACAAAATCAAGCACTAATCTTCAATTATGATATCAACCCACTTCCTAAAATCACTCAAATTGAAACCCCAGATCAACTAAAGTAACACTATTGCTGTGCTGTTAAAATGTGTTAAAAAGGGGTGTTGGGCATTGAAGTGAAAAAAGGGTTAGAGAGAAAAGAAGAGACATGTAGATACAGAATGTGATATATATATGGCTTTTTTGCTTTCTTTAGGTCGGGTTTGATTCTTCTTTTACCCTTTTTCTTGACTTGTAATGGGTTTTAATTTTCTTTTCAATCTTTCATTTTGCTGACAGCTTCAATAAACTTCACATGTCATGTACCAACTTCACTGTACTTTTTCTTTACTTTCCTATTCTCACAGGTCACAGTTCCAAAATTCATTTCTAACAAGTTTAAATTATTTATTTTTCTTATGCGTGATTTTATGTTTCTTTTACAATTTTATTGATCAGTATATTTTTTATCTTTTCTGTTTTTTAATTTTTATTTCGTTACAATTGCATAAATGTCTGCGTATATTTCACCCGATTTTTGTTTCGATCGAAATTAGGATAAATTTGTTGCATTTGTTAAATTATTTTTTAAAATTTCTAAATGTACAGGTATTGTGGTTACACATTCATGCACACACAATCACAAATGGTTGTCAAACATTTGGAGTGTCTTGTTTTTTGTATGATCTCTTAGCAGAAGGAATATAAGTATAATCTGTAACATGTGGGAGCATGATTTAGAACATGTAATGCAACTTTAAATTTAGCTAATAAATTCCTTTTGATCGTGCTTAAAGAATAGTAACTGGATTATTAGATGCCTGCTTGTAGTTGTAATGATAAAGAAATGAAAAGAAAAGTATATTTGATGCTAAAGCCTAAAGGGACCTGAGACAACTGGAGTTTTAATGGTCAAATATTACGTTGTGCACAAGATTGTATATTATAAATTTATAATAGTCAAGAAAACAATACAATCCCCATCCTATAGATTTGTTACTCAACCTTTAACATAGATGAATGGGACCTCCTTGTCAACCCAACACAAACACATTCCCTTGTCTCCATGGCTGTCTCAAGACTTTAGTGTACCCAAGTGTTTAAGAGCTCCACTTAATTTTCACCGCATCGTGCTTCTGAGTCCTGAGTTTAAAAAGGAGAAAAGCAAATAATGCAGGATGTATGCGGTTTGGTATGGTTGAGAAGTGAAAATCGCACCAAATCATAGATTTTCTTGAATCTCCAAATTTAGTGACATTTGTGCTTACGGTTAATCGTGAGTTTTTCAACCGCACCGTTGTGGTTGGTGCGAATGTATCCATACAAGTGAAAATTATATGTTTTTACTAAACTTTCACTCCATATAAACATCTCCAACAAACTCTTTATAAGGACTCTTAAGTTTAAAAATAAAAAGTGATGTTAAATTTGAACTCCAAGAGATTCTTAGAAACTTTTTAAAATCTTAAAAATCTCTTCTCTCTCCTCAATTTTAAGAGTTATACCTAACTCTTAGCTTACATTTTATATCTTTCTTTATAAAAGCTAAGTCTACCACATCATGTAGTTAGCTTTTTCTCATAATTTTCAGCCAATCAGAAGCCACCATTTCAATTTCGATCAATCAAAATTCACAAAATTACTTCCTTTTTCAGAGACTTAACCATGATGTTAACCACCTTGAGTTAGCCTTAAATTACTTTAATTAATATTTATACTTTTTATCATTAATTCTAATTCAAATTCAAAAACATTTCCTTTTTGACTTTTAAACTTTACTTACAAATTTAACAAAATCATTTCCTTTTTGAACTTTTTACCATTACTAACAAATCTCTCATTTACAAATTTATTATTTTACAATTTTGGATTTCTCATTACTAACAAATCTATAATTTATAAATCAACTATAATTATACAAATGTATAAATAATTATGGCATAATATGCATTAACTTAAATCATGCATGTTTAGAATAATTTGAGTTAGCTATGATTATGGCATAATATACATTAGCTTAAATCATGCATGTTTGGAATAATGTGAGACATGATTTATTCAATCTCTGGATTTGACTTTATTTTTTCATTTATTAAAAGTGTTAGATATAATTATATACAATTATACGATTAACGTCAATCTTGCCTGTAATTAAAGTCGTTATGGTTGTAAGATTTGTCCGTATCCTTGCGTATAATTAATGTTGACAACTAATTTATATTTGTAAATAAATAATTCTTGACCATAATCAACTCAAATTAATTTGATATTTGAGAGATTTTTTTATTTCTGACCACTTACACAATATTATGTAATCATATGATATTTGACATAAAACAAATACAGCCAATCAGAAATAAATATTATCTTCAAAAATATATTAATTGCATTGCATAATCTACTCAACGTAATTTATGCATGTAATCAATGTTGACCACTATATTTTTCCTATATAAAGAGCTTTACACATATTTTGAACTCAATTCAAAAAATTCTCTCAATAACAAACACTTTCGCTTACATCTGCATAATGCAAGGTTCTCGCTTCAGTCGTATTGCTTCTTTGACAACAGATAAGACAAGTTGGAGAATCAAAGTACGCTTGACTAGGATGTGGCCTGGATTCAACGGCACAAAGGGTGACTTCAAAGGTCTGAATCTCATCTTCCTCGATGATGACGTAAAGTACTGATTTCTACATATCGTGCACATAACTCATCAAAATATAATATATCCATATGTCATACACCTGTTTAATTAATTGTGTCTGACACATGCAGAAAACTCACATTCATGCTTATGCTGGTCCGGAATTTTGTAACGATCAAGATTCGGAACCTACTGAAGGACATCTTTACTCGGTTTCCAATTTTACTGTTACGGAATTTAGGCTCAACCATTCCCCAGTTAGTAATAAAAAGTGTATATTTTTCCAAAAATATACAAAGATAGAGCGGATAACAAAAAAGGATGAGATGATTCCCCATCACAAGTTTGAATTAGTCTCTCTTGGATGTTTACACACACGAGTTGGTGAATCGGGGATTCTTACAGGTATTTTTTTAGTAAATAAATTATCTAAATTCCATTTTATATTATTATAATTGAACATCTCATCTTTCTCCAAAAAAGATGTTATTGCCGTTTTTGAGGGTCCAGGTACAACATCTTCGCGCCACACCCAAAAAGGAATAAAGAATATCTTCATGTTTGACATTGTTAACGGCAGGTAAATATAAGATTAAATACGATTTCCAACATGACAAATTTTTTTACTTATGATTTTTGGTAAATTTTTAAATTTTTAGCTTGCGAGCTAGGGTCAAGGTGTGGGACAAACTTGCAGACAAATTACGTGCTGATGTAGAAAGTCTACAAGGTGATGCTCATATAATAATTATTACCGGCTGCAAAATCACAACCTACAATAGTAAGAAACATGCATCTACATTCATATTTATCATTAAATAAATATTAACAACTTATTAACAACGATTCTAATTTTTTTTATCTTTGGTATATTTTTAAAAAGGTATGATGCAAATCAGTTCATATGGATCCTCAAAATATTATATAGATCTAGACTATGAAGCTGCACATGATCTACGTCGAAAGTTTTCACTCGCACACGACGCAATTGATGAATCTGAATTTATTGGAGTTAAATTCGAAAAAACCATTTAATCATACAAAGTGGGAGAAATCAGCAATTTACGGATGAATAAATAAATTATTCAAGTGGACAGTTGAATGTGAGATAATTGGAGGAAGTCATGCAGGAGCTATGCATATTATTCCGAGTTTACCACAACATAAAATGAAAGCAACTCTAAGTGGCCTTTCATATTTAAAAGGAGACAACTGTCGTTGCAAGTTTGTTTTGCAATGACGATTAATAAAAGTCAAGGTCAATCTTTGGAAAAGGTTGGTGTGTATATTCCCAGTCCTACTTTCTGTCATGGTCAGCTTTATGTTGCTCTCTCACGTGTCACTTCACCGGTTGGTCTTCATATCCTCTTAGGCGACATAACTACTGAAAAGAAATATAGTACAAAAAATATTGTGTACGAGGAAGTTTTCTACAATTTACCCAAGTTGTAGTATTTTAATGTCATTGTCTAAAATATCAAACCCACTCTTTTTTAGAAGATGAAACCCAAATTTAATCGTGATAATTAGTTTTTCAATTTTTTAATGTGATATTTTGTCTAAAATTTATTTCACTTAATCATGTAAAGAGTTTCGTAATTTATCTTCCAAAAGTAGATGGATTAAAATAAGAAGTATGTCATCTTGGCAATTTTTAATATAATCTAATGTCTAATTTTATTTTACTTCACTATCATCCGATGAGTTTATTAATGTTTTTTCATTTCAATTGTTAGAACTAACTTTTTTACATAATTACAATAAAAAAATATTATAAAAAAACCCTCGGGGCCTCGGTGCGAAGCACGAGCTACATACTAGTTAAAATAATCTCTCCACTTTCTTTCTCTCTCCCTCTTCTTTTGTCTTTTTATAACTTCAATGTACTTTAAATTACAAAATAATATACGGTTTTTCTAATGTGTGCCCAAGGGCATACAATAAGCACTAAATTTTATGAGTTTGGTACATTTTTATTGGTGGAGTTGTTGTAAATGCAAGGGGGTCCATCAATATTTATGATTAGAGGACCAATTAAAATGCACCAAACTCATGGGAGTTGGTACTTATTGTGTGCCCTTTGGCACACATTAGAAAACCCGAATAATATATAAAGAGTGGGTTTAAAATTTTTTGTGGAGAAGAACCTACCGTATCTTACGGGGAGCTAATTTTTTATATTATTTTTAAAGAGTGAGCTAAAAGTCTCTTGGAGATGCTCTAACATGGATGAAAAAGAAAGGGGTTTATTACACTTTAAATCTCCAGGTTGCATTAAATGTACATATTAATTCCTAAAATCAAAATAAGTGCCTTTTTAAGTATGAGGTTGCATTAAATGTACATATTAATTCCTAAAATCAAAATAAGTGCCTTTTTAAGTATGTAGCAGGTCCTAATTTACAAGATGTCATATACGATCATAAAAACTTTTACCTTGGTAATAACTCACGCTTTAAAAATTATTTTTCTCGTATTTTTACTAACAAAATCATCAATCAAGTTTTCGAAATTAAAATTTGCAAGTATATCATTCTTCATAGATATCATAACTAATTTAGCTATCACTGTTATTGTCACATACTAAAGTGAAGATTCGACTTAAACAATTTTAACTTGAAAAAATTTTGTTCCGTAGAAATCACTATAACCGGGATGGTTGTCTGTAAACAATTATTGCCGTAGAAAAAGCAACCTTTCATATTTCTCAAATAGTTCAACATATCAATCATTTTTTTTGCTTTTGCATGTAAGTATTCTTTTAAAATTGTTAACTCAATAAACAAGACATTTCCATTAATATAAAAAAAATAAAATCATTCTATAAAAATTCTTTAAAGATCATACAAAAAGTATTCAAACGATCATTATTTAGATACTTCAACTTTGTCAAATTAAATAAAAACTCAAAAGTCTGGTCATATATTTGAAAATTTTTAAAAGAGAATTGTAGTGATGTATTATCTTTCATATTATTCTTAATATGATTGGCTCAAGCCGTATTTAAATCATCTTCATTTGTTTTTCCCCTTCAATATCATTCACAACAATTTTTACCGGTTTAAAGAATTTATGGAGTCTACTGCCTTTTACATAACTTTTCAAATATTTTTTTGCTTATTTCCTTTTGTTTTTATTTTGAGCTTCAGATACATGTATTTTCTTTAAAAGCATGACTTTTGTTCTAATAAAAAAGATAAACGAAAATCTGGCATATGACTAATTAATCATAACCAAACAGACAAATAAATGAATAAAATATGCATGCAAATTGCAGTCACTAGTTCAACTAAACAAAAAAAAACATAAACAATATAAGTTAAACAGTTAAACATTTAAGCATCAATACAGAGAAAAAAAACAAATCTTCTAAATGTGTTTCTTTCTGTGTGTGCCTTTTCTCTTCAGCCTTCAAGTGTATATTAACCCGTTACGGGAAAAGTACAGACCTGACACAATTATTTTTTTAAGGATGGGTAAATATTCTTCTTCTTTTGGTGCTATCAATTTATGTTGTTGGACTTATTAAGCAGACCTAACTCTACATTATTATGATATTATCCGCTTTGGACCGAGCCCGCACGGGTTTATTTTTGGATAACTCCCAAAAGGCCTCATACTAATTGGAGTTATATGGCTGTTTATATTCTAGAAATCTTCCCCTCCCACAAACGATGTGGGACAACTCCTAACAATCTCCCTTTCACACACCGGACTCGACATCTGTCAAATCTGCCACCTGATTGTTTAATCAAGCTCCCCTATGACTCATACAGGAATCCTTCTCGCTTTCTGACTTCCCCTAGGCCCATACTAGAAGGCCCACCTACCTTTTTCTTGAGCCCATACTGGGTAACTCATCTGCGTCCTCCTTGGTCCATTCTGAAAGCAAAACTGAGATTGTTCTCGACCGTTATAACCTGAAGCTCTGATAGCACTTGTTGCACTTGCTAAACAGACCTAACTCCACATTAGTATGATATTGTCCGTTTTAGACCGAACCCGCACGGGTTTATTATTGGGTAACTCTGTTGTGCAAGACATGCCTGTATAATAACAAGACTAAGTCAAATTGTCATCTTTAAGATTAAGTTGCTTGATCGATAATCAATATTTGTATTCTGTAATTGTATTCCTTGAGTCTGTAAAAATATTTAGTATATTAGACTGGGGATTTTTCTGTGAACAGTTTCAAACTAAGGAATAAACTCTGGAAGAAGATCAAGCCATGATCATGTCTCAGAGAAAATATGTAGAAGTTTGGAGTTGAATGATGCTGTTCTATGAAAAAATTTCTAAGTCAAGATATCGACAAGTCACAGATCAAGGTCATTCAAGAAGTCCAAAATGACTTGTAGAGAAGTCCAAAGTGACTTATAGAGAAGTCTCAAATATATCAACAAGTTAAATACATGTAGAGATCTTAGAGATATCGACAAGTCAAATGAATATGTAGAGAACTAGAGATATCGACAAGTCAATTCTGCATGTAGAGATCTCAGAAATATCGACAAGTTAAATTCTACATGTAGAGAACTCGAGATGTCGACAAGTTAAAATCTTATATCGAGAACTGGAAGATGTCGACAAGTCATTCTACATATCGAGAACTAGAGACCTCGATAAGTCATTAACATATATCGAGAACTCAGACATATCAATAAGTCATTTACATATGTCGAGAACTCAGACATATTGTTAAGTTATTTTAGTTATTGAGATGTCACTTCTCTACAAAACCAAAAAGGAGATCTCGACATACTTTCTCAAATTCAGAATATAGACAAGTTCAAGATTCAAGATTATCAGCCAACAAACAATTCATTCACTGAATTGGAAAGTCTATAAAAGCAGCTTGAAGATAACAAGATCAAGGGCCAAGATTCAGTGGACAAAGGGTGATCACAGGCCTGCAAAATTCTGCACAGATTCGCTAACACCAGAAAAGAAGATAGACAAGGTTGCTTTAGAAATTAGTTTAGTACATTTTAGTGCAAGTTTTGTAAACCCGTGTTGTTGGTCTATAAAGCATGCACGGGTCCTTAGTTTTTAAGTAACAAACAGATCTAGATTTTTTTGTATTCTCTCAATATAGAAGCTGAGTTTTTATATTCTTAAGAACACAGATTTATAGCAAGACAAACTTAATTAATACAAAGAGTTTTTGATATTGTGTGTTATGTGTAATTTTTGTGATACATTATATCTCTATAAATATCATCTGCTTTGTTCACCATAATCCAGTTAGCTTAAAAACCAAGAAAAATCCAAGAAACACATTCACCTCCCCCTCTATGTTATATTTCGTAGCATTCATTATCTAACAAGTCAAGCATTGTACTGTCATTGACCATCAAGGCACTAGATCCATCAATACCAATATGACTTGTTTGCTGGGGCTCACCCAGAAATAAGTCATATTAATTAATACCAATATGACTTGTTAAGCAAAAGAATAAGGAGGTGAACAAGGAGCAAAAAAACAAGGAGCCCCAGAAACTTAATTAATACCAATATGACTTGTTGAGCAAAAGAACAAGGAGCCCCAGAAATAAGTCATATTGGAGCTGGAAAAGGATGAATATTACACCCTTGATGAACTAGATGAAATGGATCAATCAATGGCTTACCTTGCTAGAAAATTTTCAAACATTAGGGTGAAAAAGTCAAAGTACTTTAAGAACAAGGGACAAACCTCAAACAACAACAACTGGAAATGAAAAACTCAGTGCAACCCAGGTGGCAAAGGTGGCTATAAAACTGGATATGTTGACAGATCAAAAATTAGGTGCTACACCTGTGATGAGTTGGGCCATTTTGCAACTGAGTGTAAGAATCCATTATGCACTCATGGCTTTAGAGCAAGGAGAATCATCCACATCAAAATCAGTGATACCAACTTGAACCATAATTAATTTAAATACAAGTCAATATAAAGAAACTGTTGAAAAGATGAATGTAAATATGTTTCACATTCATACAAGCATGGTAGCAGCTACTAAGGAAGTTAGTAGATTGTCAAAAATCAATGAGAAGCTTGAGATTGATAAGTAAGAGTTGGAGTTGCAGCTTGTTGGGCTTGAAACAGTCAACCAAGAAAATGAATATCTGAAAAACAAGCTCAAGTGTGCAAGTGAAATTGAAGCAGTACTGAGGGAAAAGTTGAAAAAGAATGAAGTCCAGTTGAAGTCCTTTAAAAATGCATCTCAGTTGGTTGGACAATACCATGAGAAAAAAAAACCATGTGCTAATATAGCTATTGGTTTGGACTATGATGCGTTGAACAGAAACAAGAAAAATGAAGGTGACAAAGGAAAAAAAATTGCAGATCGAGATGTACCTAGTGTGCTGAAAAAAGTAAATGAACCTTTGTCCAAGGCATGTGAGGTTAATTTCAGTGAGGTTGAGTTGGTCATCAAGCAAGAACTTGCAGATGAAGACAGTGAAAAGAAGGTCACTACAATAAATGAAACTGAAATGAATCCAATAGTCAATCAAGTTATCAAGACACCAACCAAGGAGGTCAAAATTGAGAATAATGGGAAAAAAGAACAGGAATGGAAAAATAGGTGAGAACAAAAGAAATAACTATGCTTTTGTTGCAGATGCTCCAAGAAAGCAACGTTAAAAATGTGGCTCAACAAATTATCTAACTCACCTTTGTAAAAAGGCTGTTAGTGAGCCAAAGTTGGTAGCCTGGAAATACAATGAGGCATTGGCTGAAGATCCCTATTCATTCTGTGATAAATTTGATTACATTCCTTGCAATATGAAAGTGATGACAAGCTGTCATAAATTGATAGTAGACCTCAAAAAATTTAATTTTGGATCTACAGTTAAAAAGGAAAATGCAAATCAATCAATAAACACTGTTCTTTTTTAATCATCAAATTCTACTTCTGCAACTTTTGTGAAAAAGAAGAAAGTACCCAACACTGCTTTGGTAGCTAAACACAATTAATCCTCACTATGTGCAGGGCAAGGTGAAAAGAGTAATATGGATCACTGACAGTAGATGTTGTAGACATATGACAGGTGATAAGGCCCTGCTATCACAATTTGAAGAGATGGCTGGCCCATTGGTGACTTTTGGAGACAACAACAAAGGATTAACAATGGCATATGGCAAGATGGCTTCAGGAAATATTTTTATAGATAGTGTAGCACTAGTTGTTGGACTTGAAGTAAAAATTTTAAGTGTCAGTCAATTTACTGACAAGGGATTTAAGGTGAATTTTGAAAAAGATGTATGCTCAATTATCAGCAAGAAGATTGGTGAAATTATTCTGAAAGGAGTAAGAAAAGGAAACTTGTTTTTTACAGATCTAAGTTCAGCAAACATGGATAAAATTTGATGTTTCTATACCAAGGTATCCATTGAACAAAGTAAGTTGTGGCACAAGAAACTCTCTCACTTAAATTACAAAGCAATTAATACCTTGGTGAAAAAGGAATTAGTGAGAGACATGCCAAATTTGGAATTTGCTCAAGATGAAGTTTGTGAGGCTTCTCAGAAAGGCAAAATGAAGAGGTCTAGTCACAAGAGTAGAACTGTGAATTCCATACGTGCACCATGACAACTTATTCACATGGACCTGTTTGGACTAGTTAATGTCTTATCTATTTCTAGAAAGAAATATGCACTAGTAATGGATGACTACTCAAGGTACACATGGGTAGAATTTATGTATTCAAAGGATGAAACTCCACACATCATTATTGAACACATACATAAAGTTGAAAAGCAGACTGAAGATCAAAATTGTGTAAAAAGATTGAGAAGTGATAATGGCACAGAATTCAGAAATGCAACATTGAGTGAATTTTGCAAAGACAAGGGCATTGTTCAAGAATTTTCAGTTACAAGAACACCTCAACCAAATGGTGTTCTTTAGAGGAAAAATAGAACTCTAGTTGAAGCTTCCAGAACAATGCTGCAAGATGCCAATCTGCCAACAAGTTTTTGGGAAGAAGTTGTGAATACTGCATGCTATACTAAAAACAGGTACTTGATTAACAAAAACCTTGGAAAATCACCTTACTCAGTTCTATCAAAAAGAAATCCTATTGTAAAATATCTGCATGTGTTTAGAAGCAAATATTTTATTCTCAAAGAAAACTCTGAATATGTGGGAAAATTTGACTCTAAAGTTTTTGAAGCAATTTTTATGGGATATTCATTGGAAAGAACTGCCTACAAAGTTTATGTGCTTGAACAGAAGAAAATTATGGAAAACACATATGTGACTTTTGATGATGACAAGTGTCCAGGCTTGGAATGCCTTGATGAAAATGAAGCTGAAGCTTTGAAGTATGAAAATTTCAATATTGGCAGTGATTCTGAGGATGTTGATGAGATCAACATAGAAAATAGAATGGAGAAAGGAACAATTGATCAAGTGATCTATGAAGATGTAAATTCTAATCAAGAAAGAATTTCAACTGATTTTGATGGCACAAACTCAAGGGGAGAAGACGATGGTTCTGCAATTCATGCCAACAATGAAGAAAATACAAACAATTCTAGTCAACAAGATCACACCAGGAAATAGGACAGGAGTCACACAAGAGATGCTATAATTGGTGATCCAAATGTTGGAGTGATTACTAGGAGTGCAACTGCAAATGCTGGAGTGATGGTATTGATAGAACTAAAATAGGCAATTATAAGCAAGTGTCCAAAATTTTATTTTGGTTCACTAATTACAAAGAATAAGGTGAGGGTAGGCCTAAATTTTACTAACTTTATGTTGGAGAGATTTAGAACATATCCCTACCCTATGCCTAACATGAGGTCTAGCTAGTGTCATACCTAGTACAATTATGGCTCATGTACCTGTGGAAGTACAAACATAGGATCACCAACAAGGGCCTTTCACAACTGAGACCACTTCTTCATTACCATTAAAAGCTAGGGAACTAACCACTTCATTCTCTCAACAGGGTGGAGTGAGTAAAAAGAAGAGAAAGAATGCACCCTTGACTGTAATTTCTAAAGTGGTGAGAAACACACACAACTAGAGTCTAACCTGGTTAAAAAGCCAAAAAAGACAAAGAAAATTGAGTTGACCACTCAAGTAACCACCTCTGCATCTTCCCAAAAGGATGCAGTTGTTATAGAGGGAATCAAACAGACTCTAGAGACATCTTCACAACAGGTGTCTCTATTGAATCAAGCATTCTCCCAAATGCAATATGTAAAGAGTCTGCACCCCAAGTTGAGCACTCTCAAGTTGGTAATAGAAGAAGTTTGGTTGGTACACACAAAGATGGCACATCATTTGAAACTCCCTCATTTACTCAAGGGGAGTAGCGAACACTCAATTTTGTTCTCACAAATTTCATTTCATAAATTTCTTCTTCTTATAATGAAAAACTTGAATCCTCATCTCAAGTTTTGCCATCTGTAAGCACGGGAGGAACCGGCCGGTCACCTCTACATCATCAAAAATATATCTCAACCCCTTGTCATGGGGTGTACCTAAGAATGCATAACTCAAGTGATCTTGTAGTGGGTTGAGCTCAAGTGTGGGGGCATCTTTAATAGACGGATGGAGACGCTCCTGAGAAATTTTCAGCTCTACTAACCTAAGAGAATCGAATGGCAATTCCAACTTCCTCTTCCACGGAGGAGCATTCAAATACTGCAGTTGCTCTGTCCCTTCTTCATCTTTACTATCAAATTCCCCTGTTAAGGTTCTCTCTAAGGTTTCTGACTTTGGAAATTGCTCAAGCTCCAAATTCACGACAGAGTCTACCCACTCTACTTTAAAGCACTGATGTTTATCTATGGGTAATTTTATTGCCTTGAACACACTAAAAGTGACCTTCTGATCTTGAACCTTCATCATAAGCTCTCCTTTTTGCACATCGATCATAGTTCAGCCTGTAGCCAAGAATGGTCTTCCCAAGATAATGGGAATCTTCTTATCTTTCTCAAAGTCTAGAATTACAAAGTCAGCAGGGAATGTGAGTTTATCCATCTTAACCAAGACATACTCCAATATTCCTCGCGGATAAGCGATGGAACGATCAGCTAGTTGCAATGACATGTATGTCAGTTTCGGATCTAGTAGACCAAGATTCTTGAAGATAGACAAGGGCATCAGATTGATGCTAGCTCCCAAGTTACATAAACATTTGTCGAAAGATAAGTTTTCGATGGTGCAAGGAATAGTGAAGCTTCCAAGATCTTTAAGCTTCGGAGGCAACTTCTGTTGCAGCATAGCACTGCATTTCTCCGTAAGAGCAACGGTCTCTAAGTCATCGAGCTTCACTTTCCGAGAGAGAATACCTTTCATAAACTTCGCATAGCTAGGTATCTGTTCAAGAGCTTCAACGAAAGGTATTTTGATATGAAGTTTCTTGAACACCTCCAGAAACTTAGCAAATTGCTTATCCAACTTCTGCTTCTGCAGCCTCTTAGACAAAGGAGGTGGAGGATAGACCTATTTCCCCCCTGTATTACCCTCGGGAGTAGTGTGTTCCACAGTTTTCTTTGTTGATTCCACCTCGGCATCCTTCTACACCACCTTTTCAGCCACAACTGCATTTTCTGAAACTTGAGATTTTTCAGGCTCTTCGTCTTGCTAAATTTGGGGGCTTGTGACCTTTCCAGACCTCAAGGTGATGGCGTTCACCTATTCTTCAACTTTCCTCTTTCCTGGATTGGCTTATGTATCACTAGGAAGCGTTTCTAGTGGTCGATTCAACAAGGTATTAGCAATTTTCCCTATTTGGTCCTCCAGAGTCTTGATAGAAATAGCCTGGCTTTTGCATATAAGAGCCTGGTTTTTGCACATAAGCCTCAACTCCTCCAATTTAGATTTCTCATTCGAATATTGACTTGCACCTCCATGAGTTTGTTGTTGAAGTTGGAGTTGTTGTCTTGGTGCAAATTGTTGCTGAAAACCAGGATGATTGAATTGCTTGCTTCCAAACTGCTGGAACGGCTGTTGCATCGCATTCTGATTGTTGCTCTAGCTGAAGTTAGGATGATTCCAGTTGTCAGGATGATAAGTGGCTGGAACTGGTTGCTGCGATCTCTGAAAGTTGCTCACAATAACTGATCTAATTCACTAGATATAGCGCATTACTCCGTCGCATGAGAACCTGCACACAGTTCACAAACACTGGTTATCTGATTAACACCATAGTTAGCCAGAGAATCGATCTTTATAGACAACGCTTTTAGGTGAGCAGTGATAGTCATAGTTGTATCCACTTCAAGAACTCCTGCTACCTTGCCATGTGGCAATCTTTGGGTTGGGTACTGATATTCATTAGCAGCCATCAGTTCAATCAGATCATAAGCTTCCTCATAGCTCTTTGCCCATAATGCGACACGGGATGCTGCGTCGAGCATGGGTCTTGACTGTGCTCTCAACCCGTTATAGAAGCAATTGCTGATCATCCAATCAGGCATTCCATGATGAGGATACTTCCTAAGCATCTCCTTGTAGCCCCCCCCAAGCTTCACAAAGAGATTCTCCCGATTGCTATGAAAATTTAGTAAGAGCGTTTCTGATTGCAGCTGTCTTTTCCATAGGGAAGAATTTAGTAAGAAACTTCTGAGCAAGATCCTCCCAAGTGGTGATAGAACCTGCTGGTAGAGAACATAACCAGCACTTAGCTTTATCCCTCAGAGAGAATGGGAAAAGCCTCAGCTTTATAGCATCTTCAGAAACACCATTGAACCTGAAGGTGTCACAGATCTCTATGAAATCCCTAATGTGCGTATTGGGATCTTCCGTTGGAGCACCCCCAAACTGAACTGAGTTCTGCATCATCTGAATTATGCCAGGCTTGATCTCAAAGGTATTAGCTGCGATCGCTGGCCTGACAATGCTAGATTGAATGTCATTGATCTTGGGTTGAGAAAAATCCATCAACGCTTTCGTTGGTGTTGCTGGATCTCCCATTGTAATGAGTACCTGAAACACAAACAAATAAACCGTGAAAGTAAAAGAATCCGAGTCAGTGAATTTTAACGACCACTGATGACAAGTACATAAGCTAAAAATTAATATCGAGTCCCCGGCAGCGGCGCCAAAAATTTGTTAGGGCGAAAACACGCGCTAAAATTCACGCAAGTATACGCATTCGCAAGTAGTATAAGATATAAATCAGATTTGTTCCCACATAGAATGGTTTAGGTTAAGTTCAATTTATGCACCTATACAATAATGTATGGTTATCGCTCAATCCTAAGACAAATAACAAACTGGGTTTTGATTAAACCAGAGATTATATTAAATAGAATTAACTAAGAGAATTGAGGTTGAATTACTTATATGAGACAAATATGGGGTTCCAACTTCATTAAATATTTCATTCAAAGTCATTGTTCTTAACCTTAGCATGCAATGGTGATGACAACTAATCAGATAACACGAAACTAGTAAATGCCAACTTTCGTTGTACGAATACCCTACTACCAGACATCCACAAAAAAGATAGAAGCTGAATAGACACCAATTATGTGGAGGCCCTATATGTCTATAGAATTTGACAACATAAAGGTTTAGAAAAACTTATCGATCATGATTATATAGGGCAAGTAAGATAGTTAAAATTACCTACGAGAAATGCATAACAATTATACATGAACCTATGCTAGCATGGAAAGTTCTAAACCTATATATTCACTGTCACTTCAATAGAGATTAACAAGCTATCTTATATGTTAGCTACGTACAAAAGACGAATAAGCACAATGAATACTAGGATATCAATCAATCACCACACACCAAGATATTGAAAATAATTAATTATAGAAATCCATAAGTAAATCTGTTTGAACCTCAAGATAATGATTAGTTCGAAACCGAACTCATCGTCACCATGGGTTCCAATGAAAGCATGATATAAAACAATATAAGAGTACTAGGGTTCAAAGACAAATCGAAATAAGCATCCAAGTATCAACTATATTAAAGAAAATAAAAGTCTTCTTCTCCGTAGCCTTCTCGTGCTCTCTAGGTCTTCTTATTTTTCTCCCCTCGCTCTTTGGCGTTAAAAACATCTTTTTATTGGTATATAGGCTCCAGGATGACCAGGACTCTCAACATTTTCAATTTATACTAAAATCAGGATTCTGGGGCAAAAACCTGGGCGGGGCGGCCGCGCTGAATTTGGCAGAAATGCGGCGCGGGCGCGCTGGTTTCGGGTTGGCCGCGCTCGCTTTCTGGATTTTTCTGCTGACTCTTCTTTTGGCCATATCTTTATTTCTACTCGTCAGAATTAGGCGATTCAACTGCTCACGTGAAGCTAATGAGATTATCTACAACTTGAGAATGGTTTACGCTTCCAATTCTGATCTCTTTTCAGCATATTTCAATGAAAAGCTTCTTTCTTCATCCAACTAATGCCTGCGTTGTAATAACGCAAAAATACATCAAAAATACCAACGACTTGAGTCCACAATACCAACTTAAGCATGTAATGAAGTGTTCCAAGTAGATATAAAATCCACTTATCAAGTGCTCTCACCACTCTGGTTCAATCACAACAACAAGACATTAAGTCCCTGGTAGACTCCCATAAGCATCTCCAAATACAAAACTCAATATCCTTGGGAGCTATCATGGGAGCTTTAAATGGACCTATACCAGAAACAGCTCACTCTGTAAGATCCTAGATCCCTCTACCTTCAATCACTATGCCTTCTAACTAGACTAAGGGGGAGATGGTGACCAAACCAAAATCCACAAGCCAAACCAATCAAGAAAAACATGATGTTAGTAAAGACAGACTACAGTTGGCTGCAGAAGGACCTTGCCTTGAAAAAGAGTTCAATGAATTGCTTACAACACTGAGAGTTTCTATAAATAAAAACTATATCACATATAAAAGGGCTTTGGTTAAAAACATAAACTTTCTGAGAGTGGTGCTAGTGACAAATGGCAATTTCAGAGAAAAAAGGATTGTGGCCAATGTCAATTACTGTGGAGTAGAAAGGTGTACGCAGGTCTCTCTAATAAATCTTCAATCCAAGAGAGCATCTGAGCTGGATGTCATCATTGATAAAGTCAACAGGGTGAATCCAGATGACGCTCAACTACTTGGAGAGCTTAAAAAGGCACAAATTATTGTATTTCCTGAAGCCTATCTTCAACCAAGTAAGGGGTGGCCTACATCTGCTCTACAACCAGAAAATGTAAACAGTTCATGATTCCTAAATATTATGTTATGGGAAACTTAAGATTGATGATGACAATGGAATCCGAGTTGAAGCATAAGAAGAACAAGAGTATTGAAGATGTAGAGATGATTAAGATTTTGGGTAAATATTTGAGAAATATTGAAACCATGTTGCCCAAAACTCAAATCAACATTAGAGATGACTTGGATGATGATAAGAAAAAGAAAGATGAAAGGAAAAACTTTCTGGCTCAAATCCATTCAGTCTAGCAAAGCAGCTGGTAGCAAGGTGGTTGAGAAGAAGAAAGAAAATGAAGAAAAGAAAGGGAAAGATGATAACAAGAAAAGAAAGAAGGATAGAGAGGAAGGAACAAAACAGCAGAAAGTCTAAGAAATCCAAATCACTCTAAATCAAACCCTCAAACCTAGCCAGTCAAACACTCAACAAACTCAAACCTCAAAGACCAAATACCTTTATAAACAAACTGCAAATTCCTTATTCAAAATACCAATCACATCCAACCAAGTCTCCTTAAAGAAATTTTCAAACCTACCTTCATTCAAGCCTCCAATCAAGACTCACTTCAAAACTGTTGGGAAAAAATTCAAGCTAATGCTGGTGCTATCTGGGACTGCTTCAATCAAGCTGATTTTCTACCTATAACTGGGAGCATAACAGATAATGACTATCACCAATAACTAGCTGAGGAGATAGTCAAAGTTTGGGTTGTCTCTCTAAGAGAAGTCATAATCTATTACTTGGATGACTCCTTCATTTTTCTAAGCAGAGAAGTAACTGAAACATTTTCAACCAGAGAATTGAAGAGAGTGATAAGCTTTATGAAGGATAAAGATACTAGTACAAGAATATGGAAGGCTGTGATGTCTGAAAGGCTGAGAGAAAGGGATGAAAGGCATGCAAGGATAAAGGCCGAGAGGGAAGAAAGGGAGAGGCAATATGCCAAGGAGATTGAAACTTTTGAACAAAGATCAAACAAACTCAAGGCAAGGGGATTGAGTAGAAATTTCAAAAGATGGACATTTTCTGAACATTCAAGTTGGTAGATTTTCAAGGTTCAGGGTTAATTATCTCAACAAATGCTCATTAGAAAAATGTCTCAAACTGGTGGAAGCCTTAAGAGGGATATAAGTTATTGAAGAACTTCAAGTGCTAGTAAATCTTAAGGACATCATTAGGAAAGAATCTGGTTATGAGAAATTCACCTGATGTTTATAATTTTAAACTAATGTAATTGAACAATGTATAAATAATGTAATTATTATTCAATATGTCAAATTGTTGTATTTGATTTTAGCTTGGGGTTAGTCTTATTATCATGCATGAATTTGTGATTAGCAATCTTCTCACAAATTGGGGGAGATTGTTGTGCAAGACATTCATGTATTGTTGTGCAAGACATGCCTGTACTATAACAAGACTAAGTCAAATGGACAACACTAAGAATTAGTTGTATGACAATCTACTAAATTTGTATTTTGTACTGTACTACACGAGTCTGTAAATTGTCAAAGATTAGACTGGAGTATTTTTTGTAAACAGTCTCAAGGCTAAGAATAAACTCTTGAAGAAGATCAAGAAGATCATGCCTCAGAGAAATTGTGAAGAAGCTTGGAGTTGAATAAATCTATTTTTGGAAAAATATTCTAAGTCAAGATATCTACAAGTCACAGATCAAGTCATATAGAGAAGTCATTCGAGAACTCTAGAATGACTTATAGAGAAGTCCAAATTGGCCTATCGAGAAGTCCCTATAGATATCAACAAGTCAAATGAAGATATAAAGATATTTAAAAGTCACTTTGCATATAGAGAACTCAGAGGTATCGACAAGTTCAAATGAATACATGAAGATTTGAGATATCGATAAGTAAAATATTTCATTAGAGACTTAGAGATATCGATAAGTCAATATGCCCATAGAGATCTCAGAGATATCGACAAGTCATTTCTACATGCAGAGTTTTGGAGAACTCGACAAGTCAAAGTTACCTCGAGAACTTAGAGACCTCGACAAGTCAAAGTTACGTCGAGAACTTAGACACCTCGACAAGTCAAAGTTACCTCGAGAACTGAGAGACCTCGACAAGTCAAGTTACCTCGAGAACTCATAGACCTCGACAAGTCAAAACACTTATAGAGAACTAAGAGATCTCGATAATCCATTATACTTATCGAGGTGTCAGTTCTCTATAGATCAAACTGGAGATCTCGATATGAAGCTCAAGTACAGAATGCAGACAAGTTAAATATCCAAGATTATCAATCAAAAAATGATCTAATCAATTAGATTGAAAAGTCTACAAAGCAGTTTGAAGAGTACAAGATCAAAGGCCAAGATTAACTGACAAAGGTAAGTCACAGATTCACAGGATTTGTAAAGATACACTAAGCCAGAAATGGAAAGCTTTAGAGTTAACTTAAAGTAGGGTTTAGTACAATCTATTGCATACTGTGTAAACCTGTGTTTACTAATCTATAAAGTAAACACTATTTTTTTGTTTTTAATTGTAATAAAATATATCTAAAATTTCTTGTAACTCTCTCAAGAAAGAAGTTGAGTACTTTACTTACAAAGAACCCATAATTTGTAGCAAAACACTAGCTTGATTTTAATACAAAATTAAGTGAGTTTTGAAATATTGTATGCACTG